>NC_056736.1:415868779-415893779 GCF_019279795.1 Protopterus annectens | reverse complement strand
AGTAGAATATGGTATAGTGGAATTTTTAATAGTCTTCTGCTTAGGACAATAAGATGTAAACCAGTTCTGCTGCACTGCACTATGCAGTAATTAGTGGTAGTGGAGTTTTATGACTTGAAAATTCTCATTTCATTGTATAGGGCTGTAAGACATAACAAAACCCTAAAGGCACCAAGCAGTATTTGTAAAAAAAATCCCAATCTATTATTCATATGGTATACGTCCTTCTAAATGGCACTGTGTATTAGATTTATGCAACTGAATTATAATTTATTTTATTCATTCTAGATTTGCTTTCTAAGTTCATGTTCATGATGTAAAGCACCATTACAGTAAATAGAAACATGTTAAAACATAAATAGCAGCATGCATAGTAATAAACAAGTGAAATGAAATGGCAATAAATTAAGATAAGCCAAATAGAAAACTATAGTTATTTTCGGGACCCTTTAAAATCCACTACAGTGTCTCTCTTTCTTTCTCGTTGTCAGGAGGTGATTCTAGAGGAAGAGTGCCTGACAGGAGAAAGATCAACCACCCACTACCTTCAGATTCACTCTGGGGCAATTCTCAACAACCTTAGTGGTGAGGAATGAAAAAGTGTAGAGGTACTGGAAGGAGTCGGAACTCATTCAAATGGAGGGAGTATCTCAGTTCATGTCGATTAAATGTACCACTCCTAGAACTTTAAGAATAATGCAAGACCAAATTCATAGACAGAATAATACGGTAACTAGAGGCACCTATAAAGCAGTGGCAGAATTATGCATCAGCTGTAGTCAGTGCTGTTCAATTATAGTAAGCCCTGTCACAGGGAATTAGAGAAACAAAGACAGGAAGCTACCAGGACATGAACAACCAGAGAAAGGCCATATGAGGGAGAAAGTTTCTATTGTGTGAAGTATTCCGTAAATAAAACCATGAGAACTTGAGGACATATGGTGTCTGGATCATAAGTGTTAGTCTTTGTACAATATTGCGCACAAGTTTCACGTTTCACACCTTGTTTACAAACTCTAGCTTCTAACCACTATAAATGATTGCTGGTTTTAATAACGAAAACTAGAATCTCTCAAACTGGCATGAACAGTTGTGGCCACTGTCTTTGACATGTTAAGTTTCAGGTGACTAGTCATTCAGGTCTGAATGCACTCCAAATCTTCATAAAGTTCAAAGGTTCATACTAGAATGTTGAATTTGTGAGGATCTCAAGAAGCCTAGCCTTATAATCCCATCATAGTTTTTAGTCCTTTTATTTTGTGTAGAGATAACACATAGATAGCCAGAAACAGGATATGGTGGGACATGTACATATTGCCAATATTCATGAGGAACAAGGGTTATAAACCGGAAGTGAATTTGTGGTTACTGATGCATTCCTCCAAATTAGGTTGGAATATAGTAAGAGAAGTACTTAGCCTTATGTGGAATGGAAGACATTTCCACAGAAGTGGACTTTTCTGAGGTACATACTTCTCTCTCCATCATGTTCTAGTTATGTTGCAGAGCAAATTGAGATGCCTTGAGCAGGTGTTTATGCTACAAATGAAAATGACGAATGTGCAATAGGTCTGACAAGATAGAATTTATTGAGGATCTAGACATGAGGCATAGGTCACCTCTTAGTCACCTAGATTTATTTATATAATATTTGTTTACTGGGAAAGTCTGACTTGGAACAAGCTAATTTTCAGTGGAGGCCTGGGGAGAAATACTCCAGACACATGTATTTGTAATATAGGAGGAAACTGGAGCACTCAGAGGAAACCCACACAAATGCAAGGATGACGTGTAGACTCTGCACAGAAGGCACCCCAGCCAAGAATCAAATCGGAGAATCTCTTGCTGTGAGTTGACAATGCAAACTGCTGCACCGTTGAGCAGTCCAATATGATAGCTTTGAGATGGTATGCATAGCTTTTATGATTTAATGGGGAATGCTACACTAAGCCATGGATTTTCTTAGTGAGGGATCATTGTGGATATTCCAGTTTTGACAAGTGTTTGAACACATACAAAAAGAAAGGGGCATTATACTAAATGATCAGCTTAATGAGTGCACAGTAAAGAGGAATTGTTACATCCCTGGACCTGGACACCATGCCTTCAGATATAAGCTGTGCAATGAAAAAAGACTTCCTTACAATAGCTGATTCATTGTAATCAAAGGACAGTTTGTTGTCAACATAGGTTTCAAGATCCCTAATTATGGGGTCAACTTTCAGGGATGTGCTGTCAATGTGATAGTCACAAAGGAAGTCATACTTGCTAAAGGATATTAGCATACATTTATTGGGATTTAGAATTAGTCCATGGTTTTGACACCAGCTATTTGTTTGGTAAAGGCTTCCTTGGAGGTTGTCCTTTGGGGAGTTTATGATGGCACAGGGTTTATAGTCTTTTGCTAACTTGGTCAACCATAAACCCTTAACATTTGCTTTGACCACTGAGAAGTAAATAGGAAAGAAGAGTGACCCAAGGACTGAGGGATCAATTTTCAGGCATGTTGTCAATTTAACCCTTACAAGAAGAGTCATGCTTGCCAAAGAATGTGATTATACATTTGTTACCATTTAGTTTTAGTCCATAGTTTTGACACCAGCTATTTGTTTCTGACAGTGCCTCCTGGAAGAGTACGATATACTCTAGGGAGTTTATGATGGCACCAAGTTTACAGGCATCTGCAAACTTGGTCAGCCACAAACTTCCAAGAAACAAATACCAAAGAGGAGTGGTCTAAGGACTGAACCCTGAGGTACACCACTAGTGACAGGTCTTTTGGAGGAGACAGAGTTCCCCACCCTTGTTTTTTTGGGTTCTATTTGTGAGCCAGCTTGCTATCCAATAAGTGACATTTAGCTCAGAGACACTACAATACCTGAGTGTGGGATGGTGTTGAAAATCTTTGCAAAGTCTATATATGCATTCTGTACTGATTTGCCCACATCCATTGCAAAAAGTTGACCAGATTACATCTGCAGTATCTGCCCTTGAAAATCTGAACTGGCTTAGGTTGAGAGTTTGTAGGTTACCTTTATAATTATGTATAATTATATAGGTAACCTATATAATTGTTTATTAATTTTACAATGATCTTTTCAATAGCCTTACAGGTGAGGCTGGTCAGCCTTATGGTCTCTAACTACCCAGGTCCAAGGAAACACTACATTTGTAAAAGGGAATGACTGTTGCTGACATCCATTCATTCTGCAACAAGTTTGTTTTGAAGCTGATATTGAAGAGCCTCTGAATGGAATTTGACAAGTCATGGTTCAGGTTAACAAGTAGGCAGCATGGAATGTTGTCTAGCCTCATAGAAGTACTTTTTTTTTAATGAGGAAAACTTGAAAAACTGGCATTGTCTACAAATAGTACTATTGAGTGAAAAAGGATTTAGGCAATATCCAAAGGCCTTGGAGGAGAGGTGCAGGCTATCCTTGGCAAAGCTGTTAGGACAGCCTACCATCAAGAGGTGTAGCCTATCCTTTGCAAAGGAGTTAGGAAAGCCTGCCACGGAGAGATGCAGGATATCCTTGGCAAAGCAGTTAGGACAACCTACCATTGAGAGGTGCAGGCTATCCTTGGCAAAGCAGTTAGGACAGCCTACCACTGAGAGATGCAGGCTATCCTTGCCAAAGCAGTTAGGACAGCCTACTACTGAGAGATGCAGGCTATCCTTGTCAAAGCAGTTAGGACAGCCTACCATTGAGAGGTGCAGGCTATCCATGGCAAAGGATTTAGGACAGCCTACCGTCAATAGGTGCAGGCTATCTTTAGCAAAGCAGTTAGGACAGCCTAAGCTCGAGAGTCGCAGGCTATCCTTGGCAAAGCAGTTATGGCAGCCTACAATCTCTTCCTGTATAATATATATTGTACTCTCTTTGAATGACACCAGGAGCTAATCCAATTGTTGAAAACAATAGTCTTTTCCTTGAATTATGGCATCATTATTGGTGATGGCAAAATGCTGCTCAAGGCTAGGTTCATTCCAGCCTGAGACCATACCTCTCAAATATCCAGATTTTCGCAAAATGTCCAGATTTTTGCCTTAAACTTTTGGTCTGTTCCTCATAACATTTGTGGTTTTCTGGCAAATCAAAGATGATCTGAGGAATGAACTCACTAAATAATGACATACATTTGTGTTTCAGACTTCAAGTCTTTTAGAAAATGATTTTAATACAAACCCTGTTATACTAGCTACTTTCTATATTTATAACAGCATTATTTAAAATCTGTGCCTATTTTTGAGCCTTTGTCCCTCCATTATGTCAGGTTTTGTCCAGGTTTCTTGAGCTAAGAGCTTGAGAGGTATGCCTAAGATGTGTATTCCAAGAGCTCTATCATGTCTCTCTTCATATTGGATAGGGAACTACATCTCAAATCATTTACCTCCAAGTGTGCTATAACTGTGTCATATGTATACTTATGGTGTAAGCGCTTCAGTGTTTACATAATGTGGTGAATCCTGGCACCTGATAAGCAACTAACTGACTCACTCCTTGCACAGGCTGGTGAGTTGTGTATTGGTGTGTCTCACCATGGAGTTACCAGTGATTAAGATATTGGATTGTGTGGAGGTTTGGCTTTTGGTCTTTTGAAAAGTGTTAGTGTGATTCTTAGATGTGTTTCATGCTAGGTGCTGCCTGAGTTGTGAATGTTTGTGAGATTGCTAAACATATTTTTTCATAGGTTACATTTAGGACACCTTTGTGGTTTAGTTCGATTACTTTTAAGACACTCAGCATATGAAGGTCATTGTGTTTGTTCTGAGTCATGTGTGTTTTGTTTAGTTTGGTGTTGTGTGACTGATAATCTACATGTTATTTATTGTGGCTTCTTGGAGAGTTTTACCTCCAATAACATTGTATACTTACATCTGTTGCTCACTATATTACTTGGCTGAAGAATCAGATGTTTTTTTGTAGACATGAACAACTGATACATTGTTTCAGGAGACTCGGTTCTACCAGACTGGTTCCAGAAACAGCTGGAAACTGCAAATCCATGGTTTCAGGTGCTTACTAATGTGGGCTGCTTGGGGAGTTGCATCCATGAGGTTGGAGTTGATTTACTGAAGGTACTATCTGCTAAAGCAAGCAGACTATGCCTACACAGAACGATCAACTGTCCAGACTTTTGCAGAATGTCCAGATTTTTGCTTCATATTTTTGTTCTGGTCCTCAAAAAATTTTTGGTTTTCTGGACTTTTGCAGCAAATCAGTGAGGCCTGAATTTACTAAATAATGACAGGAATTTGAGATTCAGACTTCATATCTTTCAGAAAATGTATGTTAACACAAGACTTTTTATTCTAGCAACTTTCTAAGTTTATAAGAGAAATATTTAAAATTTGCCCCTACTTTTGGGGTTTTGCCTTTGTCCAGATTTTTTGTACTAAGAGGTTGAGAGCTATGATCAATGTGTTATGTAGCACAAACCAACCTGCCAAATACAAAAATCTAATTCTAGACACAAAAAGTAATGTACCACATAACACAAACCATAACTTCTTTGCACAACTACTGACTAGTCAAAGAATAATACTAACTGGGAGAAAAGGTTGTATAGAGAAAGTTAAGGCTTTAAATGTCTGCATCTATACAATTCACTGTGCCGGTTGTATAGAGAAAGTTAAGGCTTTAAATGTCTGCATCTATACAATTCACTGTGCCACACTACTGCGCAATCAGCAGTAATTTGCTAAATTGCCTTATCTATGACAGAAAATAAACAACAAAAAGCTCAGTAGAGCAAACCAGCTAATAGAAAGGCAGTTGAGTGGAACCCCACTAGCATAAAAACACCCACAACTAGGCTAGAAATCTTTTTTTGCCACCAAAAGGAACCGGTAAACTAATTTCAACAAAAATGCATTAATTTAGCCACTCACTAGATTAGCCAAGAATGATAAATATATATGATTCATTTACTGGCTATTACCTGGCTACTACTCTACTACTACTAATGCTGGTCTCATTGCAGCTACACTTAGCTACAAATCAATGCCACTTTGCTCCTTTTTTCAGCAGAAGTAAAACAGTAACACCAATCTCTTAAGAAGCTGATGTCAGGCTCTTTAGAATCACCAGTCTTGTCCCAAATGTCCTATGAGTCTGTAGGCTTGTTGCCGCTTTCTCCTGGTAGATGCCCTGGACAGCAGATTCAGCAGCTCAGTACAAAAGATCACAATGGTATAAAACCAGACCAGTCAGGGAATTCCAAACATGCTACCCAATCAGAGGCAGGTGGGACTCAACATTTCTTTGCTCTTTCTCTCTTAAAAAGCATAACAGTAGCATGAATCTCAAACTGGCTACTAAGAAGTAGTGTTCTGTCTTTCCTGGGATTTTAAGTCTCTGAGAAAATGTTATTTTATTTAACATTTGTTTACTGGGAAAGTCCGACTTGAAATGAAGCCAATTTTCAGCAGAGGCCCAGGGAGAAATGCTCCAGATGTATGTCTTGTAATGTGGAAGAAAACTGGAGTACCAGGAAAAAACCCACACAAATGCAGGGAGAACATGCAAACTCCACACAGAAGGCACTCCAGCCAAGAATCGAACCAGAGAACCTCTTGCTGTGAGGCAACAACACTACCGCTGCACTGCACCGCCCATTAGTCAATAATGCTGCTGTGCTTCTTCTCTCACTAGGTGCAAAATAGAAATAGTAATCCCAACCTGATTCTAGAGATTTGATGTGTAGGCTACCAGTGATTTAGTAGGCTTACCCAGATGGTTGTGACTTCAAACACTGGATTGAAGAACATGGATTACTACTCTACATATTGCATTGTGCACTAAACAGAGTGAAGATATGAAAGATAGAAGAGTAATTGAAGTTTTAACAGTATAGTGGAAGAGCCTTCCTAGTTTTAATGTTAATGCTCCCCAGTATGATCAGTCATGATGAAAATGGGTGGAGATTCCAAAGTCAAATAGCACAAATGAGAAAGGGTGGGTGGGAAACATACTTAAACAGCAGCAGGTCTGTGGTAGCTCTGAAAGATTCAAACCTTCCTTTTTCTTTTTCTGCTAGCCTTAAAGAATAAATGTCACTTCTCAGCTTTTCCTACAGATCACTTTGCCTTAATCTCTTTATAGTCAGAGCACATAACTCACTCTAAATGCTTACTTTTAAAACTCCAAGATAAAAGCAAATGTAAATACAATAAATATAAATCAGAACACATTTAAGCTAAAACAAATTGCAATGAATAAGTGCAAAAGAATAAAAATAATACAAAACTGCAAGCCTTAAATTTAGAATTCTGAGGTAGTCTCACAATAGCTGCAGGTCAGTGGTAGCTCCAAGGATTAAAACATTTTCCTTTTCTGCTAACCTTAAGTAATAAATGTTACTTGTCAGTTTTAACCACAGATCATCTAGTTTTAATGTCTTTGCAGTGAGTCCACAGTAGTCATCATATCCTAAGAGACGGACAGGCAAAGCTGGGAATAATCAGTATAGCAATTATCCATGATACCCACCCCCCATAATGAATCTCCCAGTGGTAGCTTGTAAATGTTGAACAATAAAGGATCCAGGATACAACCCTAGAGCTGTAGCGAGAGTAGTGCAGGAGACGTGGCTGATCTAGGTGTCAGCATGTCGAGGGCACCAATCAGTTTACGCAACTTAAAAAAAGGAAGCATTTGACAGTTCACAAGCTGTCAGTAATCTTTACTGTGATTTTTGAATGACACCTTGTGAACTGTGAAATTGTTCTTTTCTTTCATTAGGTAACAGCAGGATTTTAGCCATCTCAAAAAAGTAGAGCAGTTTACAAGCTGCCTTTAAATGATCATAATTGCTTATAGACATCTGGGAGACACTGCTAAGGTAGATCACCTGGTTATCTTAAGACTCATTGTACAGAAAAACAGATCAAGCCACGATTTATTTAATCAATGGCATTTTAATGGTCTGTTTCCCTACTTTCCATATACTGTGTAACCTAGTTTGTGTATATACATTGTGGGAAGGGGGGCAGACTATTAGCAACTCATTAATGAAATGAGTTACCACTTCCAACAAATTCTATCACCATGCATCAAAGAGATGCTGGATTGCCTAGGGAGCTAGACTGCCCTGCTACAGCTGTCTGGTACTCTATGGGACACTAGACGCAATAAATCCCCCTTCCCAGGAAATGTGGATGGGTTCTAAAGTGAGATGGATGGGTTTTATTGGATATGTAGTAACCGTTGCCCTACATGAGGGGGTAGGAGAATGGCCTAGTTTTCCTCATTCCCTTTTGTCCTGTCTCTACCGTTCTCTAACTTTATTTTTTTGTTTCATGAAGCTTATCTGCCTGCAACTGTTTTCTATAAAAGGGACACTGCTTAGTAGGATATTTTATGCTATATTTGGAAACTGGAGGATGAAAAGTATTTTCCCGGTTTCCTCCAGTTTTTAAATTATTCTAGGGAAGGACTCCAGCATAACAGACTCTTTCCAAACGGGGTATCTAACAGCTGCCTCTTTGCTTACTCTAGAATTAGCTGAATCGTAAGCCAGTCATATCTATACATAACAGAGCCCGTCACTGTAGTCCTGCAAACATGAATCTGTGGCATTGTAGTCATACATGATGACAAGCTTCCCCACTAAGGAAGTCATGCTGTTTAGAAATGTTGCACAACAGAGGTTTGTCTGAAATATCACATGGCATATATTTTATTTATTTGAATATATCACCTTATTATAGCATTGGTTGGGTAGTACAAAGCCCTAAAACCTAGAGTACAAATAATGGATTTCTTTTCCACAGCAGTCTAGTCTCCTACTTTAGTTACTATCGGGTATAATGACGGGCCAACTGCCAGTCTGGAATATCTAGCTGTGTCTAATGAAGTAAATGCTTGATCCCTCTAGGGTTATTGTAGAGATATTTGCAGATGTCTAACAAACTACAAAATCTGCTGGGCTTTTTTGGTGGTGCCAGTACTGTAACAGGCACTGGGGATGCTAATTTGATGGTATCCTCACCGGTCTGGAAAATTAGGGGACAGCTGTGAGTCTACGCCCATCTCAGCCTAAAAGGTCAAGTTAGAGGTCTTAAGCTTGAAGACTTCCTTTAATAGTGTCCATCTGATGGAAAAATCCTCTACAGAGGAGTCCAGAGATGTAGTATCCTCATCATCTCTGTCATAATTCAGTGGTCAGACAATCTGATAGGAGTAGGCTGTGTTATCTTCTCCCAGCATGCAATTGGACAAGTCAGAGGAGGGGAGCCCCTTTTCATTATCCATTCCCATGGAGAAGAGCTGGGTGATCTGAGGGTTAATACATGGCAACATTCTCTTCTGCAGATCTCCAAGAGTCAAAATTGCCAGAAAAGAGTACATGAATCTGAGGAGGGGGCATCTGTCCCATGGACATTGGGGCATAACTTAAAGGTTTCAATTTCTTCCTACCGCAAGATCACCAGAATATCTGGTGTTAATTCTGTGTCCTATGAAGACACAGTTGAAATAGTCAAGGACTGAACATCTGTCACAGGTTTCTATAACCTGACATCTTACTTACAGGTTTCACTCCTTTCATAAGTGAACTGGCTATTGTAAAATAAATTGCTCCCACACTGACTGCCTCAAAAAAGGATATGGCAGAAGGGGGGGTGACACCAGTAAGGTCTGGGAACAATAAAGCACCTCACCAGAAGCAGTATCCTCAGACCTCTGTGAAACTTCTAGACAAAGGTCTCATGTTCTTGGGCTGCTAGTTCTTCATGTATGATATTCCTCAGTTTTCCATTTTTTTATGAATGACTTTCATTTTTCAGTGAAATTTTAATCTTAAGGTAGACACTTTTCTCAAAGAATGAGAAGAAAATGCCCTATTCATAAGTTCCACTTTTATCCACTAAAAATCCCTAAAACTATGAGACAAACATAGGAATTTTTCTTATTAAAAGTGACAAAATAATCACAAATAGAAAAATTAAAAGTGTCCTCCAAAGAAAAGTGATGCTCTTAAGTGATAGTCCTTAGCTGGAATTTTTCTTCCACAGGCATATCTAGTTGTATGCTTTTCTGAGGATGTTATAAACCTCAGGACTATTAACAAACAGGTAAGTCAAAGATCTAATGCACTCTATAAATGTTAGGATAAAAATATTTTTTGTGAGAAATAAATGAAAAAAAGAAAATTATCCCCATACCAGGTACTTACCAGTATCTGCAAAGCCACCTCGAATGGACTGACAAATAATCAGATTTTTGTCTACTCACTTATTTTAGCAAAAGAGAACTGAAGATGCCATTGGCTTCTCCAGCATTTGGATGGATGCACTGAAAATAGGAAGAGCTCAGCCATCAGGGGCACATCCAAATACCTGCATAAATCAGTAGCCATCTCCAAAGATGCACTCATGCTCATTTCCCCAAAATAAACGTATGTATTGCAGCAGTCATACTCGTGATTAATATCTGTGCATTTCTTTTTTAGAAATGCGCCATGTCCTGATCCTGCTACAGGTATACAGGTAGATAATAAACTAGGAAAAGCTGTGACACAAAGGTCTGACAAAATACAAAAAAGGTTATGAAAAGTAACTCTGGTTAACTTCGTACTGAAGTGAATTGCTCAGCTGCATATAAATACATTTATTTTCCCAGTGAGGAGGAATGGAGATGTCTGGAACCTAAGGGATGTCAGGGAATGGAACCTAAGGGATGTCAGGGAATGGAACCTAAGGGATGTCAGGGAAACAAGGCATATGTCCCTGGTGCCAACTTACAGAGAAAAATTATTTAGGTATGTAACCCTTAAAAAAAGTCTGGCAAGTTACAAGCTACAGACGGCTTGTAAACTAACAAAGCGTTCTCTGTACTGTCTGTCGGTGGTTGTGATAATTTAATTACAGCTTCTAAACTGTTAAACTATTCTATGCACTGTCTATAAGTAATTGTGATCACTCTGTGACAGCTTATAAACTGCTAAACTCTTTGTCTTTGCGCTCTGTAGGTGTTTATGATCACTTAATGATGTCCTATACATTGTCAAACTGTTCTCTGTGTATTCAATAAGTGATTGTGATCAATTAATGGCAGCTAGTAATCTTGTCAAACTGCTGCCCCCACTCCTCCAACCCCCCATTTGTAAGAATGAGTGACTAGGTTCCTACCCTTTTTTTCCACTTTATGTTTAGGCAAGTTGTATCCCTGAACTGTCATATGTTGGAACTTTTCTCCCTGACACCCCCCCTCCCCAATGGACAGGGATCTTGCTTGGCCCAGGCAGACTTTCCTTTTAAACAAATGCAAATAAATGAATACATAAATAAATATATTAGTAAACTACTTTGAATAAACTTTCTGAAAGTTTATAAAAAAGCATGTTCATTGATTTAGAAAACTAATAACATTTTGCTTACTTAAAAAAAGAACTTTAACACTTTATAAGCTGTCATTAAGTGATTTCATTCAGCAATCACTTTTTGGCAGGAGAGGCACCAGTCTGATCAAATAAACTCTTCAGTAATACTACCATTTCCATACTCTGTTGATTTAGGGATCTATCGAAAAAAAAAAGCATTATCTCACCAAAAACGCAATTCATCTCCCAGATAAGGCTTATTTTTTGCACTATACAACTATGCGTAATAAAACTGAGTTGTCTGAAAAACTGCATGAAAGAATGCATGTGCATGGAACGGGAATTACACAAGCCATATGTCTTGCATAACAGAACCAAAAAAGAAGGCAAAACAATGAAACTGTTTAGATCATTGTCAACACATGTCTCATGGTTTGATGTTTGCTTTAATTGCTTACGGTGGGATTTTGAAATGTTGATCTGGCTTTCTTCCTTAAACAAAGGAAATGCATTAACAAGGCAGAGTAACTGATACTGATGAGAAGGAAGATCTCACATAAGAAGACTTAATCTGAGGCCATTACAGTAATTCTGTGGAACTGATGGACCCTAAGCACCCATGGTATAGATAAGTTGGATAACTTGTAAGGTTGGCCTGGAAGCATTTTGAATTATCCCTTGGCACAGTAAACTGACAAAATACTGACTAAAAGGTGCCGTTATCTTGTCTCCATGGTGCAGAGAGAAGAAGTCCTGCTTACAACCCACCTGACACAAGAGCAACTCGTCACATGACCACTAAAGGGACCATAAGGGAGAGGAGAAGCAAATGGGCAACATCAGCTCATCCATCCCAGGCACAGGGAGGCAGCTTTGGTCATTTGCTATACTGATAGTCAGAGAAGGACAGTTGTCATAGTGAGTTCATCTGCAGCAGATGGGAAGTGACGTGTGTGTGTGTGTGTGTGTGTGTGTGTGTGTGTGTGTGTGTGTGTGTGTGTGTGTGTGTGTGTGTGTGTGTGTGTGTGTGTGTGTGTGTGTGTGTGTGTGTGCGTGTGTGCGCGTGTGTGCGTGTGTGTCCATGTGTGTCCGTGTTTGTCCATGTGTGTGTGCGTGTGTGTGTGCGTGTATGTCCATGTGTCCGTGTGTGTGTGTGTGTGGCACCACTGTATACTATAGCAAAACTGAAAATGCACAGTGACACTCATGTTGAGGAGGATGTAACTGTGAGCTGAATTTCTTAGCTGATGTCTGGAATTAAGGTTTAAGGTTTAAGGTTAAGCAGAAAACCCTGATAGCTGCCTAAAGGATAGATTCCACAAGTTGCTATAGAGGAATAAATTGGCCAGACTTGTCACAGAAGGGGTCATGGTTGACAGACAGTGGGGATAAAAAAATATATTTTAAAAATACATCATTCTCATTTTAAGACACTCTTCATTCCATGTGTGTAGTAACTGCATGAACAGCTGTTTGCATGCCCTAATGCTTATTTTATTTCTTGAGGGCTACACATGATAAATCGTTGTCACCTGCCAGTATTGTACCTAGTTAAATAATCCAGAGCTATGAATTCTTTCTTCATTCATAAAAGTGTAAATATGCATGCACTATACAGCTTCAGGCAAATAAAAAAAAAGTCCTGAGGAGCCTTTACAGCAATGCAGACTGATAATAAAATATAATAATTGAATACAACCATGCAATATAATAACCTGTATTCTTTTAGATGTATGATCAAGTTAATCTGAGGGGTCATCTTGGTATGAAATACTATGCATTCATAATAAATTTCAAACATACTCATGTAGTGTATTGCATGTGCATACCTGATGAAGGAGTAGTCATTGGCCACATGGAAAAGGGCAGCAGGATCACAGTAGGTCTCATCATGAGGTAGAGGTTCTACAACACCAACCAAATCACGTCTGAATGACAGAAAATGAGATATGACACAGACAGAAGAAAGAGAAGTTTTAGTGTATTGCATGGAAAATGCTTAGCTGCAAAATACAATATTCAACTTTCTGCTAGATACTGATGATTTTTTTTTTCATTTATTATATTCAGATCAGACCAGGTTGTAGACATGCTTCAGTAAACCTTTCATTCCGTGTGTCCATTTTTTTAATCCTGTATAAAGAATGTTTGCCACGCAGTCATATCACTGCTTAGGCTGACCTTAATTTCCACAGAGCTATTAAGAATATGCAGCATTGTCAAGGAATAGGCTATATCGTTTCCCATTTATTCAATGACATACCCACTGGGCACACCTCTTCATTCAAATTAATTCTGCCAGTCAGAGATACAGTGTGTTAATGAACAAAATAGCACATTCGGCTTTAGAGGTGCAATGTTTTTGTAACACATGCAGGAGCTCTTACGATGGACTTTCAGAGTGAGCCTGATCTAATCACAGCAAGTAGGTACTGTAATGTTTCGATGTACCACTGTTCTCATTACCATAGGAAACTGTGACCTATGTGATGCATGGAACTTCTCTTTGTGAATCGTGTATTAGGCAGTTCTGCATGTAGGACTGACTTTAGTTTACTGCAGCTGCTTCTGAATCCAGTTTTAAGAAAACAATGGAAGATGGCATGTCCAAAATTTAAAACCTTATGTGGCCCAGGAATAATGGAATCACAGATAATGGCACAAAGACATCAGCTCACCTTTTCTATAGTTACTCAACATTTTGTTTAATGATGTACTTTGCACAGGTCTGGTAAAAAGGTAATGGGAGTATGCAGTTATAATACTTTTTATAAAGGAAAAGGAGAGAAAGCTGCTAAAGACAATTATAAAACTAGAAGCTAGTTGAGGTGTCTGTATAAACTGCAAGAACAGGGTATAGTCATGTTATTACAACAATGTAAGGAAAATCTAGGATTGAATGAAGGAAGACAGCATTGATATAAATGTAACTGTAGTCCAGACAATTACTACAAAAATTATTCTGAATCTGGGTAGCAACACACAAACTGAGAGGGCATCTCAGCTTTAGTAAAGCATTTGCTATGGCATAGCACTATATTTTGCTAAGTAAAATAAGTTTTAAGACATAAAAAGCTCTCAGTAAATTAGATTTGAGACTGCCTGATAGATGAAACTTGGTGTATCATGCTTACAAATGTGATGGGTGATTTAAAAACTATCCAAGGTTCTGTCTTGGGTCTGTGTCTCTTCTGTATTTTTTTAAGAATAATGTTCACTCCAGTCAACAGAAAATTATTTAATATCCCGAGCAATTCTCATGCACAGTGCTCCTTTCCTCAGACACTGGCCTATTGTTAACCTTAAATACCATGCTTTATTGCTCTTTACATTAACAAAGCCTATCTTTACTGAAACCAAATTATTAGATACATTGATGGCAAAAGGGCTGTGATTAGTAAAAGTTTTAAAGATGATGGGATAAAACTATATAAATCAGTATCCAGCACACTTAATCTGTCCAGAAAAAATAATGCTGAACACAAAAACAATTAACTCTACTAAGGTACAGTAAACCCCCTTACATTTTTTCATTTACTTTTTTTTGTCCAGCTCCCAATACACATTTTGTATATAATTTTTTTTTCGCATCCCAATTTTAAACCATGCGTTTGTTCCCTGACCATGGAAAAGCTGGTCACAGAATAGCAGTCATCCAGGCAGACATCAGGAGATGTTTTGTTATGTGTCTGCCATTCCCCTGCTCATATAGATAAAGTGGAAGGGTAAACATGCATTGAGGTGATGTGAGGGCATGTCACCCACTTTCACAATGATGTTACTCCCATAACCCTACCTTATCTCAAAGGCAATGTTTTCATCTTTTCTACCAGGGATTGTAGGTAGGCAAAATACTTCCAAGGATGTCTCTATCTCTGCATCCATCCATGATGGGCAAGCAAGAATTAACTGCAATTCCCTGTAGCCATCTGCTCACTATTTGAACCCAGGTCAGTCGGATTTTAGTTAAGGTTTCATCCAGATCTGATAACAGCGTCTATTTTCAGGGAAACCTGAGAAAGTATTGAGACTGACAAGGTAACATTTAGCCAGGACACAAGCAAAACTCCCCTACTAATTTGTAGTTTACCAAGAGAGAGGGATTGACTGATGAAAAAGAGAGAATGTGGCTTGGACATCATGGCTCCCAAGATGGAGTTGAGATAATGAAACTGGAAATAAATGATGCACAGAAATGACATTTTGGTTACATCCCATTCTAGACTTAAACCTCGTCTGTAATATAAATAAGACCTGCTGGAGAGACAGGTGTGTATCCATCTATGGAACAGGCTCCCTATCCATGTGAAACAGAATTCCTCCCTAACTAAATTCAAGTGCAACTTGGACAATTGGCTGGGGAACAAGAAAACCATCCCTGGTTTGACACCTATGTTTCTAATGGACACAGTCAGCCTGTTAATGTTTCATCTCCCAGGCCCCTGCTTGTAAATGTTTCATCTCCTAAACCCTCGCTTACACTTGTCAAGGATATCAGACCTTATCAGAGTTTTGGGATGCATGGCTAGGCTTAAAAAGGCCCTTGTAGTCGTTAGCCTAGTAAACACCTATGAACCTGTGAACCTATGAATATGAAGTAGGTGAATTGATAAAGCAACAGACAATTGAGTTAGATAATGTAAGGGTGGCCACAGTGGTGCAGTGGTTATCATTGTTGTCTCACGGCAAGAGGTTCTCCGGTTTGAATCTCAGCTGGGGTGCCTTCTGAGCGGAGTCTGCATGTCCTCCCTGTAGTTATGTGGGTTTCCTCCAGGTACATCGGTTTCCTGCCAAATTTGAAAGACATGCAGTAGGTGGACTGGACACTCTAATTTGGCTGTAGGTGAGACTGTGGGCATGAGTAAATGAACTAGCATAGCAGGGCTATCCACCCAGGAGTGTAAAACCTGGCTCAAGATGATTGTCACTGCGGAATTCATACCCCGACCCCATGTGTAAAATGGGAAAAGGGGTTGAGGATGGATAGATGGAATGTACAAAAATCATAAGCTTCCAAGCAGAAGATGCTGTGGTCCATGCTAGCAAAGATAGTAAAGCAGCTGCAAATTCTGTAGAGACTATCACACTGGAAGACTCTTCGATGGTCACTGACTGAGTAATGAGCCCCAGCTAATTAATATACAAAGAACTAGATATGTACATCAAGAAGCAGGGCACATGGTGACATAGAAACAACAAATAGAGCTTTCATATGCAGCCATGATTGGTGAAAAAACAGAGAATGATCAAAGTATGGTGATGGTAAAGAAACAAAGTATTATTCAGGTACTCTGTGTTAGATATTAAGAAAATAACAAAATGAAATATTTCATTTAATGTAGAATGGAAGACCAAAAATGGTATTAGAAAACTGTGAGTGAGTTTTATTTTATAAATGTTTGGAATGACTTACACATGAGGGAAGAAGTAAAATTAGTAAAGATGCTTTTCAGTATGAGTTAGTTAATATATGGACATGTATCAATGAAAGCTATGATGAAATATAAGATGCAGGAAGAAAGAAAATGTGATTATAAAGACTGAGAAATTTGAAAAAGTATAGTAAATATGCACTTATTTTGTGTCCCGGAGTTAAAGCGGTGTGGGTAAATATGAATAAGATTTTCAAACACTGACATATTACACTGTTTCATTACGTCTGTTTATATATAGATCACATAAACAGAATGAAAAATCAAATGAAAAGTAAGAAGTTATTTTTATAATTCAGTACATTTTGGAAAAGGAAATGTAGAGCAGGTTTCTATATTCTGAAATGAGTTGGAAAGAAATGATAAAAGTTTAAAAAATGAGAATATACAAGTAACAGTGATGGAAAGGGGGAACACTGAGATGTGGAAGAGAGAACAAGTGAGACGCTGGGTATGTGGGATGAGCATATAAGCAACGTGTCGGGTGAGAAGGGATATATGCAGACTGGCTAGGTTAATTAGCATACGTATGCTGTCACTGTTTATGTTTCAGTGACTCATTTTCCATAAGTAACAACCTCTTTACTTTCACATGATTAGCTGGATGGCACACCACCATTACAGTAATTATAACATGGATGGTTGTAGATGATTCAAACATCAGTCTATTGGAGAACACTGAAACAGATGTGAATAGCAAACACTGAGATGTTCAGTTTCTAGAAGGCTGTACCCAGTGAAGGGATTCTCTTGAGTGTTATGTGCTTGTGCTCCCATGTGTGAATGCATCTACATGTCTGGGCACATATTATTTGTAGGTGTGTTTGTGTGCTAATGTATGGGTTAAAGTAAGTATGTGTGTCAGTGTGTGCATTCTTGTAAAACATTCATTTCATTTACCCAGCAAATACAGTACAATAAATTATCTAGTGACTTACAGTTATTCATGAATAAAATGCTATCCACGTTACAAGTGCCAGATAAGAAGTAAGCCAAAAGTTTAATGTTTCATCTAAAACTCATTACTACTAACTGAAAAAAGTTAAAGTTTAATATTATGCTGTGTATTCATTGTTCATAGCCACAAAGCTCTGTAAGATAGCTTAGTAAAACAAATGTATCAATGGCTTTCATTCAGATATGTATACTGTATTTTATTCCCATTTAGAATATATGTGAGATATCTTACTTCATTTCCCACCATTTCTGGATCCACTGATTTCTTGGAATTTCTCCGCGGAACATTTGCCATCTCCACTGCTCCAGCATGTAGGTAAATGGTAAAGTAGCAACAATAGTAAGGGCTTGCTTAAGCAGAAAATTTATGTCGGTCTCTTCAAAAAGAACAAGTATTAGTTTATTTAGAACAACACAAAATTTAACTTATGTGTGGGAGTCATTTGTACCATAAACATTAACTACAGCATACAGTGTAACTTCTACAAAATGAAGCACATAAATATTACAATTTAAATATTATTGTTATGTCTAGCCACCTTTAACAAAGGGGTTAATTCAGGAGAGGCTAAAATTAACAAAAACTTTACAAAAGTTTGGGATACCATATATCTGTATTAAACTTCCACTATGACTTGTCAAGTTGTGACTGTGTGAGGAACTAAGACATTAACCACAAGTAGTCAAAAAATCAACCCAAGAAAAAGTTTTAACTAACTTTTTTATTGTTGCTGATGTTTTTTGCTTTGTAGCAAGCTCTCTGTACCCACTAAGGTTATATATACCAATTTTATGGTCACACAAACATGAAGAAAGGAATCACTGCTCACACACATGTTGAAACTGCTCCAGTAGGGATTTTCTAGGGAAAAAACAATCAGGGAGTTCAACTTATAGGATCATATGTACATAAGTTCATATGTGATTACTAGGCTAATGACCTCATGGGGCCTTGTAAAGCATAGCCATACTTCTCAAATGTGTCTGACACGTTTTAATACCCTTGTGTTATTTAAGAGGTATATTCAGGCATGGGCATGGGTGGTCAAGCATTTCTAGGCTGCCTCTGTCTATTGGAGACATATCTGCCAGACAAGGGGCAAATTTTCAATTCTCCATCCATTGGTCCAAGTTAGGCTTGAAATGGGTTAGAGAGGAATTCTGCTTCACTTGGACAGGAAACCTGTTTCAGAGAAGAGATCTCTCAGACAAATACCTGTCCCTCCAATGCATCCTGTTTATGTTGCAGACAATGTTTATGCACCTAGGTTGGGTAATTCTGATGCTATCTGTTTTGCAAATATACAACACGTCCTCAGAGAAGGCTATGAGGATGCTTTGTAGGCCAGGCACAGATCACCACTCAGCAGACTGTAGGACTTCATCAAGATGTGGTCAGCAAGCTGATTCCTTGTGCAGTTTGGTCTCAATGGGCAACAGACCAGTCCTGCATTGTTCTAACTTGTACAAAGTACTAATTTGCCAATTTAAATCATAAACTACTCTTTATTTCTCCAAAGTCACTACAAGGTATCACACATAAAATGATCTCCCTGATACTACAATGAACCATTGATACAAATCTGTCCTAAAAATGCTGCAGTAATAGGAAACTAACAATTATTAACTCATATAAACTTATATTTACAATAATGTGTCAAGATGGAACTGAAAATTAGAAGCAGTTATATAATGCCTGGAAGAAAAAAGGGACTATTAAACCAGCTTTATTTTCTCTCAATTAAAGATCCCAGGTGGCTCTTCATGTAAAATGTTTTTTTTCATTATGATATTTCACATAATGCAAGGATATCATATTTGATTTGGATCTAACTAAATTAAAATTCTAATTAGTGATAAAGAATGATAAGTGCTTAATACCGTGATTCAGTACAGTGTAACACCAAGGATGCAATCAGCCAAGATCTCCTTGTTTAGCTAAGGAACACCTGAAAAAACATCACTAGCACCCCTGTTTTACCAATGTGAGAATCAAGATTTAATCCATAGAGTGCTGCAATGTCATTGTATTATGTGGCACTGTTATACCTTGACATTCAGCTTTCTAACTCTTAAAACAAAATTTAAAGCTGTTATAACTGTAATATGTTACTGATGAAGTTGAACTGGTTTCTGTGACTAAGGCCATTGTTATTCAAATTCTCATACACAGCTTCTATATTTCATTAACATTCATGGAAAGGAAATCATCAAATATTCCATAATTTATCACTTATTTGATCTATAGTATTTACTTCCTACATCTTAGCAAGCATTCAGAAAAGAATGTCCTAAAGAAAAAAAATAAAATAAAAAATATATATATATATATATATATATATATATATATATATATATATATATATATATGGCTCTACTTGAGTAAACCAAAAATCCATTAAACCAAATATTACTTGACTGAGATGACAACACAGAAACCTGCCTTTAACAAACTTTCATATCACCAGAATTTTAATCCAAGGAAAAGAGGCAGTTGGCCAACATGGGGAAATTTGCCCTTTTCCCCACTATAGTGCGATTTTGGAGATGGTACATTTAGTTAGGGGGTGTTGGGGACATAGCCCCCCACATTGGGGGGGTGAAGCCCACCACTTGGATGGGTTTGGCATGCATTGATGTGTTATTTTTTTTAATGTTGGCCAAGTCCCTCTTTTCTTGGATTAAAATTCTAGTGATTTCAAAGTTCGTTAAAGTCAGGTTTCAGTGTTATCGTCTCGATCATGTAAGATTTGGTTTAATGGATTTTCAGTCTACTATATATACATATACACACACACAAACATACACAGATACACACACACACACACACACACACACACACACACACACATGTGCACACATATATATTTGTGTGCATGTTTGTATAGATATAAACGTCTATGTCAAATGTTCGAACAATAAAGAATTTTAATTCACAAAACTTTGAATCACAAGCATTCAAAGAAGTACAGAAAATGGCACCTACACATATAAATAAATAAATAAATATGTGTGTGTCTGTATATATATATATATATATATATATATATATATATATATATTTGTGTATGTGTGTGTTTGCAGTTGCAGTCTGTACAATCAAATAACAGTGAGCATTCATTTTCCCTGTTTTTCAGTCTGCTGGCTGTTTGGGTGAAATATCATGGTAATGTAGTCTCTGTGAATTTCCACTTTCCCCACTATTATACAAATGTGGAGTTGGTGTATATAGTTAACAGGGGGTATGGGGCTGCAGGAAGACTTCCCCCAGCAAAATTTTTTTTTTTTGGTTTTTCATTCTTTGTAGATTTAGTCCAAAAAGACTGCTTTTCTGTATTCACTCCAAACATTCAATGTTTTTTAATATATATATATATATATATATATATATATATATATATATATATATATATGGATCCCCTTTAGAAACCTGAAATCCCACTTACCCGAAACCCAAAAGACCGAGATGAAAATCCTGATGTCCCAAAAGACTGACAGTCTGTATCACAACCAGAGTAAAAAACTTCTCCAAGGCCAATTACAACCTCTTATGTGATGGCATAAATAGCTTCATAGACCCTCCCCCACTGATGGAACAGACACCTATACTGAGTTATACAACAATGCTTTATACAAGCACCTGTACAATTGTATTGAATCTGCCATACCTGATAGATCCAAAACAAGATCTTCAAGAAAAAACAAACCTGCCTGATGGACAACTGGCATTAATAAGCTATACAATAGGGGAAAGAAACTGCTGTCTAAGAGAAGGAAAGAACAGTTTCAAAACTGGAAACATTCCCTCCTTAACTTAAACAAGCAAATAAGACTCCTAGTGAAGTCCTCCAAAGCTAACTATGAATCCAAATTAGCTTCCCTAACTGAGGATAACTATAAGGCATTCATTAGTTACATCTGTAACCTCAAAGATATGGCCCAGATTTGTGCTGAACTCATAGTTTATGGTACTACATATATAGAACCTGTGGATATAGCAAACCTGCTGGCTGACAGCTTCAGTGAAAACTTCACTCCCCTGTCCCCGCCCCATGTACCCCAAAGCATCCAAAAAATCTGTCCCCTCCCAATATCTCAGAGGAACAGGTGTTAAATGTCCTGTCCAGGGCCAAAACCACAGCCTTTATGGGACCAGACAACATCCTGGGCTGTGTTCTATATGGGTTAAAACAGGAATTACCTTCACCATTGAGCACGCTTTTCATTACAGTCTAAGCACTGGCTTTGTCCCAGTGGAATGGAAAACAGCTACCATCATCACTTTGCACAAAGGGGGATGTATCCATAGACACCAGGAACTATAGATCTATTAGCCTGACCAGCCTTATCTGCAAGGCTATGGAACAAATCGTCATGGGGTCTGAATGGAGAGATGATAAAATCGGCAAAAGAACAGAGGTATTGCTGGAACTGAATTCATCCTCAAGTCTTGGTGTGTACTTTCATGAGCTGGACCCTGTTTTTCACAAAATCTCACCAAGATGACACTGACATATAGACTGTATTTTATATAGCATATATCAAGGACAGAAGTAGGTTAAAAAATAAAAAAGATAGTTGGGTGCACAAGTCCCAGGATAAAAAAAATGCCCAATCCTTGTATGCACACTTGTACGAGCACTGAAAAAAATGACAGTGTAGAATCCTCTCCTCAAGACATAGAAATATTCCTACAATGGGGCTAGGCCAGGCCCAGGGGGAGGATGGCACCCATGCTGTAGAAGAAAGTAGCAGTTCACAAAAATCACAAAAACTGATTTATTGATAACCCAAAAAAGTTTTATAGAGAATAGGGAAACAAGGTAAAAGGAATTGTAATACCACCAAAAAAAAGAAGAAGAAATAGATACATTTTGGAGAAATACTTATGAAGATCCTGTGGAAGGTAACAAAGTTGCTAAATGGATAGAAGAAAAAAAAGAAAGAATAAGAAGTTAAAATGTACAGGATATGAAATGGGATGAAGTAATGGCCAGAGAGATTGAAACAAAGTTAAGCAAAGCCTCAAATTGGAAAATTCCAGGCCCAGATATACTACCTAACTTCTGGCTAAAAATATTAGCATCTTTGCATGAAGAGCTAGCCATAAGTAAGAACTATTTATATGCATACCCTAAACCGACATCAGCCTGGCTAACAACAGGAAAAACAATCCTTCTACTTAAAAGTGAACCTGCAAGCTACCCTAAAAACTATAGACCAATAACTTGCCTTCCGACGACATATAAACTTTACACTGGAACTGATGCCGACAGATCCTATAGTAATTTAGAAGAAAACACAATTATGGCAATAGAACAAAAGGGTAATAAAAGAAAGTCATATGGAACAAAGGATCATTTGTTGTTAAACAAAGTCATAGTGGAGAACTAGAAAAAGGGGAAGAATCTGAGCATGGCATGGATAGACTACAAAAAAGCATTTTACAGTATCCCACATTTGTGGATAAAACAGTGCTGACAAATGTATAAGATACATCCTACATTGATAACATCAAAGTCAGCATGAAACAGTGGCAAACCACTCTGCAGTCAAGCCATGATAAAGAACAAATTAATATTCCAGGGATAAAAATACAAAGGGGGATATTTCAGGGTGACTCTGTCACCGCTGCTCTTTTGCCTTGCCCTTAACCCATTAATCTGTCTGCTTAACAGATTAGGTCATGGCTGTATTTGGCTCCCAGAAAGCAACAAAGTGTAAAGACTTCCCATCGTCTCTTTGTCGATGATTTAAAACTGTACAGCTCATCAGATGAGGAACTGAAAGCACAACTGCAAGTTGTCAAAACTTTTCAGATGATATAAGAATGTCATTTGGTCTTGATAAATGCGTAAAAGTAACCTTTAAAGCAGGAAAGCTACAGCAGTAAGAAAACATCAGTTTGGGAAAGGGATGTGATATAAAAGAACTTGAGCAAGAGGGAGTGTATAAATATTTGGGAACTGATGAAAGATCAACAATAAAACATAAACAAATGCGAATAAAACTCAGTAATGAATATTTTAGAAGACTTAAATTAATCCTGAAAACATCATTGACATCTAGGAACAAAGTTCAAGCTATAAACCAATTTGCTCTTCCTGTCCTAACTTACAGTTTTGGAGTGACTGACTGCCCAAAATGTGTTGGATAGATTAGCTAGGAAAACAAGAAGGATTTGTCATGCTCATCAAACGATTTATAAAAATCAGTGCATACCAAAATTATATATTCCCTGTTCCAAAGGAGGTATGGGCCTCCTTGAAATTGATTACATGTACAGATCTACAATTTTAGGACTGCATGCATATCTACTGACCTCACAAGGCCCAAACATAGTGGAAGTTTTGAAACATGAGGAGAATAATTCTAAGATGACTTCCCTGCTTAGTCTAGCAGAAGCATATCGGCATCAAGCAGGAATGGAAATTAAACTAGAAGTAGAAAAAAATCAGGCAGCAACTGAATGTGTCAAAAAACAAAAGAAAGAATATAAGGTAAAGGATCAGATGAGAAGGCAAGAAAAGTGAAAAATGCATAAATATAGTTGCAAGTATAGAAAATGTCTTGAACAACCTCATGTTGATCAGGATTGAATGCAGGAATGGTTAAGGAGAGGTGAATTCAAACTAAAAGATGAAAGGTTAATATTGGCGGCACAAAATAGTGGACTACCTGTATCTACGTTGGTTTACAAAGTTCTTTGAACATGTGGGGGAGAAACAGACAAATGTAAGTTTTGTAAAACAGTATTAGAAACAGTTGCCCACCTTGTTGCTGGTTGTGACACTAATGGCAGAAGGACTGTATACTGAAAGGCATAATAATGTGACAAGACTGTTGCACTGGGGATTGTGCAAACATTATAATACTGAAGTAGCTGAAAAACACTGGAAACATGAGACACAAAGCATCACAGAAAATGATGAAGTCTACATCACATGGGATCACCCATTACCAACAGTTCAAAAGATAGATGTGAGAAAACCAGATGTAGTGGTCCATGAAAAGAAGACAAAAGTAGCATTAAGCATTGAAGTCTCTTCACCCAGTGACTACAGTGTTTTGTGTACAGAGAGACAAAAAGTCATAAAATATAAGTATTTGGAGGCAGAAACGAGAGCAATGTGAAAGAAAGATACCCAGAGAGTTCCAATAGTAGTAGGAGCAATGGGCCTTATAAAAAGTAATCTACAATAGTATTTAGATATGTTACCGATACATATAACTCCATACTAATTGTAGAAGGAGTAATTTCTGGGCACATTTCAGGTACCACGAAG
>NC_056736.1:415701279-415866279 GCF_019279795.1 Protopterus annectens | reverse complement strand
ATATATATATATATATATACATACGTTTGAGGGTGCTGAGGGGCTTGATTCTACATTGTGGAGTACAGGGGTTGCACCTCCTTGCAAAACATTTTATAGTATTTTTTTCTGCCATTTAATTCAGCGAATGCTGTTTGGGGATGCCGATCCTTCTTGCAGACACATTCATCCACTCATAGTAGAAGCTCTTTATTCATATAAAAAGCAAGGTTAAAATTTCTGCATTCCATCTTGTATATAGGTTTATAGTTGCAGCATATGGCATTTATCAGCATCAGAAATAAAACCAACAGCATTTAACATGCCCTATCCTGACTGAAGACCAAACAGTGAATCAGTAGAGAGTGAAGCAGGGTATAATCAGTAGGTTGCTCGCATATTTTTTCCATATGCTGAATCAGTACAAATGTATCCCAAATGTATGTAGAAAGGTATATATGGTCTCCCATGACTACAGAGGAGATGCTTAGCATTATAGGTGATTCCTTTCACATTGTAGACTTCCAGAAAATACTGGGTGCCACAGATGGTACTCATATGTTAATAAATCTCCACCTGTCCCACAGTCACAGAGGTATAGCAGTAGGAATGGCTGACATTGTCTAAGCTGCCAGGAAGTCTGTGATGTACAAGGCATACCTCTCATTCTGTGGACGTTGAAAATAGGTCCAAAGGCCCCTAAAAAGTAGGTACATTCTGCCAAAAATCTGGATATATAATTAGCATATATTCTTAATACCAAATAGTCCATAACTCTTCACATTTCCAGTGAGAATGTGGAAGGGTCTATATTATGTTATCGAATGGTCACAATAGCGAATGCTCTAAAGAGCAAAAATGCAGCACACCAAAGTGCTTTTTGTGGGCTTGTGGTACAGTGAAGAACAGAATATTTGCCCTTTCCTCACTGTACTGCAATCTCGGGGTTGGTATATATATTTAGGGGGGGTGCGGGGGGGAGCAGCCCCCCACAATAATGATTTCGATGTGCAGCATTTCCGCTCGCTATTGTGATCATTCAATCATGTAATATAGACCCAATGTGGGATACTACTCTGAAACACTTCTTTAAAAAATAGAGTGACAAAAATTATGGAAAAATATAAGCACATACTCATAGAGATAGTGTAAAATCTGTAGATTTAATGAACAGTGCAATTGCATACTGCCTACCTTCAACTGGATAAGGCGTTCGATACAATACTCTACTCAGATATTGTTGACAAACTCTCAGAACTAGGCATAAATCCCTACATAATTGCTGGATTGCCAGCTGACACACAGATAGGACCCAAGAAATCAGGATTGGTGAAACCACCTCCACCAAGATAATGGTCACCATTGGAGTACTCCAGGGCTCCAAGATGGGCCCACTCCTGTTTGGCATCTACTTCTTGGAAGGCAATGTTAATGTCAAAGGCCTCTGGTTCACCAGCTTAGTAGATGACTATAAATTGGGAGCTATTATAGATTTTTGCATAGCACTTACAGCCTACAAGACTGTCTATCACAAACAAATGATTGGTGAGAAAGTTATGCATTAAAACTCAATGCAAAGAAATGCAGTAAAGTACCCTTTGGGAAATCGTCCACCCAAGCCAATTACTTCATAGATAAAACACCAGTAGGAGTTGTTCCAATTGGGATCTGAGAATATATGTAGATAGTAATCTGGTTTTTGACCAACACGTAGCTAAGATAGTAAGAAAATTATTCTATGTCACCCAACTCATAAGCAAGGGTTTGGCATCTAGGTCTAAGAAAGTAATAGTACCACTCTGCTCATCCCTTATCAGACTCATCATTGAGGACAATGCCCCCTTTGACATGTACCTAACCAGGCACTTGCAGCAGTTGGAATGCCCTCAAAGGTTCCTCACCAGGAGAGTACAGGGTATGAATACCCTGTCCTACTCAGATCACCTTAAGGTCCTATCTCTGTACATATTCTCCTACCAGTTAATGAGAAGTGATCTATGCCTAGCATATAAGGCATCCTTAGATCCATCTCTGATGGGACTCTTGCACATCCACGAGACAAACAGCACCAGAAACATGAGATCCACAGACCTAAACTTTGCCTGTGGTATAAATAGAACCTGCTGGAGGGACGGATATGTGTCTCAAAAGATCCCCACACTATGGAATAAACTCCCCATCTACATGAAGCAGAGTTGCTCCATAACCCTAGTCAAAATAAACCTTGATTATTGGATGGGAAATTGCAAATCCACCCCCCCCCCAGTCTGGACCCAGTTCTCTGATGGACAGAGATTGACAGTAAGTAAATTACACTTAACAAAACACCCTGACATAACCCTTGGCTGTTCTTTACTAACATACCCCACCATATAGGCATCCAAGGAACTCTGGGACAAGACAGGGTTGGGCTGGGCAGCCAAGTGCTCCAGATTGCATGGAATGCTCCGCATTTGTGGTACATTAAACCCATTGTTACGCTGTTCCGAATTATGTAGCCGTTGCTCCGCTTAATTAGAACACCGCTGACGCTGTGCAACACTTAGCATCTTAACAACCAAAAACGGCAACTTCATCACAGAGCAAGAGTAAAACTCGACTTTACTACACTCAAGGCAAAACAGGTTTACTGGTTAAGTGCTTTCTTCTACATAATTATATGGAAACACTTAATGAGTAAACTTGTTTTGCCTTGAGTTTAATAAAGTCAGATTTTACTCTTGCTCTGTGTTGCAGTTGCTGCAACTTGCTGCTATTTGGTTGTTAAGATGTTATGTGTTGCACATCGATGTTCTAATTAAACAGAACAATGGCTGCACAATTCAGAATAGCAGAAAAGTGGGTTTAATCGACCAGAAATTCATTAAAGGAAGAATCGCAAAATTAAATCTAGTATGCTAAGCAGTAAAACAGTTACACTGGGCTGTATGAAAGCAGCAAAGCTACAACTAGAACTGTTATTTTTTGTCATGCTGTCAAGCTGAAAAATGGAATCCTGGATGATGAAGTAACAGACCACGAGGTGCTAGCAGAGATTGTCATCAAAATAAAAGCACTCCTCTTTACATCTGTCTACTCAACAGCCATGTATGGATACAACTCCTTTATTACTGGCATTTTTTTTAAGAAAGCATGTCATAGTTAGTGACTACATTGATTGAAAACTAAGCTATATAAGAAAGGGATGCCTACTAAGTTATATAAGAAAGGGATGCCTACTTTCTTTATTTTATCTGCAACACTGACTGGAACCCAATGTAGTATATGCTTTTTATAAGACTGATGTAGAAGTCAATTCTTTCTTTGAAAAAAAAATATCATTGAAGAAAAATTTACAAAACAAATTAATCTTGCTAGCAAAGATGTGGCATTGATGGCTTGGTCCCACTGCCTGCTGACCACCAGACCATCTCTTTGTCTATATGCCTGTTCATTTCCGTATGCACCAGTGCAAGTGACAAATGAGAGGGGACATCATTTAAGCACTGATCGGGGTGGTTTTTTTTTTTGCTATTTCTGGCCTTAACCCCAGTATGCATACATAGTAACATGCCAAGGGTTGACTTGTAGTGCATATACATCACATAGTTTAATATCCCTCTATGGCTGTATAATACATATGGTCTGTACAAAGAGAATGCTCTTGTATGCAGAAACGACTGGAAATGACACACACATCCATATGATCTGGTCTGTCCTCAACTAATAGTAGTCATTTGCTTTCTTGGCTGACTTAGTCAGCACATTATAAATGCAGATGAGAACAGAATGATTGCTGATTAAAGCTCTGCCTCTGTTACAAATCCCTTCCACCAGCACAGCATGTTTCTAATGAGAAAAGTAATTTCTGTATTGCCATGACACTTGTAAAAAGTACTGCATAATTAATAAAAATTAAAAAAAAAAACATGCAAGCTGTCAAAAAGAGCCAGTTTTGCTGTCTTTTACATGTTGTATCTGAGCAGTCAAGTGCTCCGGATTATGTGTGTGTATTGTTGCTGTTTGTCTTTCGGCTTTTCCCGGTAAGGGGTCGCCACAGCGGAACTCTGGTCCGCTAATGATTGGCAGTAGACTTTTACAAAATGCCGAGGTGCCAGCTCGCCGCCCAACCTTCAATGAAGGCACGCCCATTTACGCACGCATGTCTTTTGAATGCTACCCAACTGTGGGGAGGACATGCAGACTCCACACAGAAGGCACTCCCAAGCCCAGCCGAGAATCGAACGGGAGAACCTCTTGCTGTGAGGTAACAACGCTACCGCCGTACCATTTTGATTGAAATGCCATGGCCACGGTCAAGGTACAGTTTTCTGGCAGTGTAAAAACAGGGTGTTCCACATTGTGACTGTTTGTCACACATTGCAATGGTCTGTGTTCCACATTGGCCTCTTAGCAGGTTGAGGCCTATGGGGTTGGGTTGCATGGCTAGGCTTGTAAAGACCCTGTTGGCTATTAGCCTAGTATAAAGTTATGAACTGTATTGCAAACTTCTGCCACACAAAGCCATTTAGTTTTGCATCTGAAAAAAAAGGGAGATATAAAATGTGTGCCCTCTTTTTTAAAATCATTGATGCTACTACTGTGTTGGTCATTTAGTCTGATTTTCTGCATACTAAACAGCTTAAAAAATCACATGTAATGAGAAAGATTCAAAAAATTGTGTGAAGGGGTAAATCAAGCCTGAAAATAGTGTCATGCATTCAGAAATCAGTGCATCATGTGCAGGTATAAATTAGCACTGAAAATAGGAAAGTTCCTCCAAAACAGGGGCAGTTGAGAGGTCAGGGAATTATCTCCAGTATGTCTGTTTTGGTAACCATTTGAAATATCAGGACCTGGTAGAGCTAGTCCAAAAATACAGAGACTGAATGGCCAAAGTCTGGACTTATATATACTAAGAACAAGATGGCCATTTCTCAAAATATTCCCTTTTTTCTGAGGTATAGTGGTTGGGGGGGGGGTGAGCATGTCCTAACACACACACACACACACACACACACACACACACACACACACACACACACACACACACACACAGCAAAAAAGAAAATTAAAGAAGAGCGACTTTTGAGATTCGTACTTATCCTGCATTTCTGATCTTTTTTTCATTATGTAGGCATCTGGTATTTGTTGTGCCTACATGTATTTCTATAGGAAGCCATTTATCAGTCTCTATTGTAGTTCACAATATTTCTCACATATAGCAAATGTTTATTTTGTATGTTTTTTAGGGTGGTGAATTCCTGCAGGGGGCTGTTTACTTGGTGAACATTCACACAGTGGGTAGAATAAATGCTGACACATACACTTACTATGCCTATAGCCAATTCTTCCCTCAAGTAAAAGTTTGTTGTGTTCTGTTTTGTAGGTAATGCTGCCCACCAGCTTTGAACCCTGGCACATTACACAACCCTGAAATAGTATCAAACATGCTATACAACACTGGCCATGCCCAGATAAGTAATACTGAATGAGTGCTCCAGCTGAAGAAGATATGGTTTTTCTGCCTGTACACATCCCATGAGTGTCTACTAAACTTCAGTTGACAAAGCTGGCAAGATGTGTTCAGTATGTGCCATACTTCATTACATGATTATACATGAGCAGGTTTAGCATGCTAATTATGTGGCTGTGTTACACCCCCCTGCTAGACAACTTAGCAGCAGAAGATGATGACAACTGCCAGGAGATAGATAATGTATGATCAGCAAGAACCCCCCTGTTTACATGGCAGCACTGGCAAAGAGGGAATGTTTGGTCAACAACTATGGGTCATTACACTGAGAAAGTAGCAGCATTATAGAGGCTAAAATGATTCATGCAGTGATCCCATAAGGTTACACTTGTAAAAACATGCTCTGGTCCCACTGTCTTACCTCATTACAACATGGAATGGTGTTGTGATTCACAACTGTCACCATTTTCACAGGCTGCACAACAACACAATACTATCTGCATTGAAGTCCCATAGTACAGTTTACCACATCTAAGCCCACAGAATTGGTATTTACCATCTCTCAATTAGAATTTAGCCAAACTGTATGAGTATCTGCATTGGAATGTTGTTTTCAATTTTTCTGAAAGTTCTCTGGTCTCTGCCTGCCTCATCTTGAGGACATGGTTTCTCTTTTTTAGACGTATAGGTATTTAAAACATATTGCTCAGGCCCTTTGTACAGTTACCGAGGAAGCATCTTTTCCACAGAGGCATGTATTCAGAGTATGCAGGTCCCATAAGATGTGTTACATTAGAACATAATGCTTCTTGACAGAAAATAGTCTTTAAATTGTTTTTCTGATATGGCATGGTAAAACCCCAACCCCCCAAAGTGCTTTAACTGCAGCTGTAATCATTAAAAGGTTTAGGTAACCAGGACAAACATAAAAAAAAACATTATCCAATGTTATCTATTTTTGCCCAATTCAACATATGGAACATCGGATCTGACCAGTGTGGAAGCTTCAGATTCAGTGCTGAGGTCAGATCTGGTCGGATCTCACATCCCATATGTTGAACCAGATGAAAATCAGGCAACATGTATCTATCATTCATAGGTTCATAGGTTGGTACTAGGCTATCGGCCCTAGGGCCTATACAAGCCTAGCCATAACAATTCCCTGGCTATTTCTTCCCACACTATTTACTTCCCTGGACCCCTGTCTAGGGCGACTGACGTGATCCCTGGTGTGAATTTCCTTTCTCCCATCCAGTCCTCAAGGTTCCTTTTGAAGAGGGCCAAGAAGGTGCTCTGCTTGACATGTATGGGCAGTCTATTCATCTGGGGAGTCTCTGGGTCAGGAACCTATCCCACCAGCATGTTTTGTTTATTGTGATGACAAGGTTTAGCGTGTGGCTCTGAGGGAAGCGTACCATGTCCAACAGCTCTGGGTTTGACATGGCCTTGTATGTTAAGCAGAGATCGCCTCTGAGTAAACGATATGCGACGGAGTATAGCTGGAGTTTTTTAAGGCGGTCAGCATAGGGCATCTGCTTTAGGCCTGTGATTCTTTTAGTGAGGTATTTCAATGGCCTTTCCAGTTGTTGCAGATGTCTTGAGAGGTACATACCAAATGGGGCGTTGTATTCTATAATGGGTCTATTGCGGGATGAGTACAGTGGGACAATGACCTCCTATGTGGCATACCTCATCACTAAGGGCTTTTCATCCAGAAAAAAGAAGGATTTCCTGACTGTTGTGACAATGTGGTTATTGAAGGTGAGACCACTGTCCACCTGTGTCCCCAAGTCTCTTATCACACTTTTAGTGTTTAGTGTACTGCCACCTATGTGGTAATTCACGGGTACATGTTTTTTCCCAAATGGGATAACTATACATTTCTTAGCATTGCACTTGAACCCATAGCTCTGGCACCAAGCATCTGTTTCTGTAAGGCCCTTTTGTAGATTATCCACATAATTTGGGGGTTCAATAATGACTCCCAGTTTGCAGTCATTTGCGAACTTTGTTAGCCAGAGTCCCTTAGTGTTGGCCTATACTTCAGAGAAGTAGACGCCAAACAAGAGCGGTCCCAGGACTGAACCCTGAGGTACTCCACTTGTCACTTGTCTGGAGTTGGATTTGGAGTCAGCTACTTTTACAGTGTGGGTTCTGTCAGTAAGCCAGTTGGCAACCCATCGAGTGACGTAGGGATTAATGCCCAGCTTAGTAAATGTATCTATGATTCCAGAGTGGGGGATGGTGTCAAAGGCCTTGGCAAGGTCCAGATAGGCTGTGTGGACTGTGTTACCCTCATCCGCAGCTCTGGAGACTGATTCGAAGAAGTCAGTCAGGTTCAGGAGACAAGATTGGCCCTTCACAAACCCAAACTGGGTGGGGTCCAGTGTTTGAAGGTTGCCAATATCTTTGTTTATAAGTTCCATGATAATACATTCCATGGCCTTGCAGATCAGGCTCGTCAGACTGATGGGGCGATAGTTCCCAGGATCCAAGGTGGATCCCCCTTTGTGGAGTCGGATAACTGTAGCTGTGCACCACTCAGTGGGCACGAAGCCTGTGGTGAGGGTATGATTAAACATTACACTTAGGTGAGGTGCCAGTTAATTTTGTAGTTCATGTAGTACACAGCCCGGGATGTCAACTGGTCCCATGGATGCTGTATTCTTAGCTTTGGAGAGTGTGTTTTTTACCTGTGTGGCCGTTATGTGGTAAGTACATCATTTTCATTTAATGACTATACTTACACCTAGGAAACCTGTCTCCTGTTCTGCCATGCTCCTGATGTTGAAGAACATTGTCAGAACAGAGGTATGCAATCATCTTGCATTAAATATTATCAATGACAAAACTGCTTGGTATAGGTATATAAACAATCTACAGCAGTGAAAGCAAGGACACCATTTATACAAATAATATCTTGAATCAAAGACAACATGTTAATTAGCATAATGTGCATGTTTGATAAACACATTAAAGTACTGTTTTGAGCAAGGGTGATTAATTGCATGAGCCTTTGCAGAAAGGAGAAGTCGTGGGTATTTTTAAGGTGAGGAAAGATGAGTTCAGGGAAATTTTAACCAAATTAAAGCAGACTAAAACACCTAGTATCAAACACCATTTTGAAAATAAAGAAACTGAGAAATGAGATGACTCCTGTTTTGAACTGTCTGTTTAGTAAAAATTCTGCACTTTGCCACATAAGTAGAGGATGGTAAGCAAACATTATACCGCTGTATACAAGAAAACACTTTGAAGAGCCATGACTATTACAAACCTATTAGCTTATACAATGTCACTATTAATCTAAGTGAATGAAAGATGTAGACCCCTCATTTAAAACCATCCCATTTATGAACGTAAGCTTTCATTAACAGTAGATATTTGGGGGGGGGGGTTCTTACCACTTGAACATAGTGCACAGTTAGATTTAGAAGTTATGGATTACAATAAGATATTTAGCAGTGTTAACCATGAGAAAATGTGAAAGAAATGACATATCTATAAGATCAAGTATGGCCTTGTGAGAGCAACACCGAAGTATTTAAATGATAACTAGTGGAGGATAAGTACAGAATAAATGCACAGTTCATAGGTTATGGAGAACTGGGACCTACTACCAGGGTTCAGTAGTGACTCCAAATTATTAAACAGTGTAATGCCAGAAGGTATCTCATGCACAATATGTAGAAGATTTAAAGTTGGGGTGCAGTATTTTTGTTAATGTCAATTGAACCTTTGTTCATTCATAATGGCCAGAGAGAGGTAGCAAACCAGGAGGCTTGGTGAAACTAGGGACATGGCCTCCTTATCTGTGGAAATGAATCTCAAGCTAGTGTGTGAGTATGTGATTTGGGTGTTATGGCAGATAACATACTTAATATTGACTGACATATAAATGGGTCATGCAAATAGGAAGGAAGATGGATTTGTTGTCTCACTTTATCCATCCATAACACCTTTTCCCATTTGTTTGCACAGTGACAATCATATAGTTCCATGGTTTACACACCAGGTGGCTAGCCCTGCCATAGTAATTCTTCCACACCACACACACTCACATCTATGGCCAATTTAGAGTGTCCATTCCACCTAGTGTCTGTCTATGGAATGTGGGAGTAAACCAGAAAAATAAAAAACTGAAGTCCAGAACACATCTGTCAGCTCACAAAACTTTTTTAATCGATGAAATACACAAAAATTGCAGACCGGTTTCGACTGAAAAGCCTTCGTCAGTGCATGTCTTTCGAATGTGGGAGTAAACCAGAGCACCCATAGGAAACACACACAAACACAGGGAGGACATGCACACTCTGCACAGAAGGCATCCCAGCTCAGAATCAAAACAGGGAACCTTTTGCTGTGAGATGACAATGCTATCTGCTGTGCCACTGTGTTGCTATGCTGCCTCACTTCACATCAACTAGAAACCCAGTAAACGTGATACAACCCTAGTGAGGCCTACCTTAGAGTTAAGTATAAGTACAGGAAACACAAAAACAGGTTAATAAAATGCTAATTATACAACGACCCCCCATTAAATATTCAAAAACGTACATGCTGATTGGTCAGCGTGCACGTTGTAAATCAGAGTTATAGTAATGGAAAAAGGTCCGGTCGCCCGGACTTTTTCCATTACTATAACTCTTTTTTTTTACAGGAACGGAGAACGCAAGATCTCCATTGCTTCACACTGTCTCTCTATGTTAAACGAGTTTAACATAGTGAGACAGCTTTAAAAAAAGCAACAGAGATTCTCCGCTGCTTTTTTTAAAGCTGTCTCGCTATGTTAAACTCATTTAACATAGCGAAACAGTTTTTAAAAAGCAATGGAGATCTTGCTTTCTCCGTTGATTTTTTTCAAAACTGTCTCGCTATGTTAAATGGGTTTAACGTAGTGAGATAGCTTTAAAAAAGCAACGGATATTCTCCGTTGCTTTGTTTAAAGCTGTCTCGCTATGTTAAACTCATTTAACATAGCAAAACAGTTTTTAAAAAGCAACAGAGATCTTGCTTTCTCCGTTGCTTTTGCCCACAGCTCTGATGTACTGCGTAAGCATGCGCAGTACATCAGAACTGCCGCAGAATACCAGACATCTGCGGAAGGGCAGCAAGGAGGCATTATACAATGCCATTATTTAAGAAAAGTAATTATTTTTTTTCTTAAATAATGTCATTGTATAATAGCAATAACCCACTTCTGGGTGTGGGTAATGCTGGATTTACCCACGGTTGTCTTTGTTTGGCCACTCGGGCTTCGCCCTCGTGACCAAACCACACCAACCATGGGTAAATCCAGCATTACCCACACCCAGGCATGGGTTATTGCTATATTAATGTGTTCTGCTCCAGAGAAAACAGGGTTCTGGGGTGCTTCACACTTCATTATTTCTCTTTATTTAAGTATATACTATTAACCTGACACTTCTGGTTCACTTTCTGGGTAGCAATTAAAACAGAAGGGTTCTGCCTAACAAACTATCACCTACATTACTGCTAAAGCTTAAATACAGAAGTTTCATGTCATGAAACATTTAGTTGCTTATGACAGAAAAGGTATTACAATGCATCTTATGAAAAGGTATGTATGCGCTAGGGAGACCAACACTATGACCTTATGACCTTGAGCCATCAGCACCATAACCTCAGTGACAGATAACTATACCAGGCCTCTGATTGTTATCATGACCTTACAAGTGGAATGATTTTAGATTTGACAAAGCTACAGTGGCATCTTCTGTGTAATATAAAGTAGCTTGATTGCCAGACCTCCATCAGCCATGGATAATAAATTAGTGTGTTTATGTATGTGTTCTGGTATTTCTGGCATGCCAGTAAATTCTCACATTACTTTGGATTGGCTCCAGTGTTACATAATAACAACAGAGTACATACAGTGGAACAGCAAAATATATTCACACAGCAGTTACCTTTGCATAGACCACTGCAAATAACGCCATTATAAACAGGGCAGTAAACTACAAAATGCATAATAAACAGGTCTTTCAATAACAAATAATTACACATTCTGACTTTTTTTTTCATTATTCATTGTAGCCCACATGCTTCTATTGCTTTTATGTTTTTGAAGATGTGTTCGAATGTATAGCGCTTTTATGAATTCAATAACAATACTGGTTACTTGATTTTAACTTTGTGTCAGGAAATGTGGGCACATAGAGCTTGACTTCCATCAGTCTTCATGTGTGGTGTAGGAATCAGGACTATTTAATATTATTTACTTTTTGGAAATCACTGTTCCATCTTTCTTGAACATTTAAGTAAGATTAGTTTTTGTTGCCCTTTTCTTAACCCTCATGTTGGTGCACATAAATCATCTCTCTTGATTCCTAAGTTTATCAAATCTCTTCTAGAGGTTTACTGATGCAAACTAGATCTGTTTGAAGCCAGTAATGGAAATTTTAAGTCATTAATTTTATATGACTGTCTGCACTGTTTTCCAGGGCTGACAGTTATTTTCACAGGTATGCTGATAGTATTTAATCCTGAAACATGCAATATCAAGCAGTGTCTGCACCTGTAATTATTGCTAGCCTATAGAAAATAAGCTTGCTGATATAATCTTGGTTAACTAAACACTAGGATAAGAGAACTGATGTTGGTATTATAATGCATTAGTCAAAACAGTACAGGTAGCCTTCATATTTCAAATGCAGTTTTCAACTGCAACAATGTAAAAGTTCAGGAAAGTATTCTTGGAGTTTTTACTAGTGAAGACTAATGTTCATCCCATTCTTCAGTTAAGTATTGAGACTGACAACACACAAGGCATACCAGTGTCTAATAATGCATGTCAATTACTATAGGATGAAATGCAATGTTAGCATTGGCAAATATGAAGTCAGTGTGCACGTGTGTGTCTGTGTGTGTAAATACTACTTCATATTTTGACATAAAAATAATTGTCAAATGATCATCTACATCTAACATGTCCAGCATGTCACTTTTGGAGGCATCTAAATAAGTTATCGCTTAGATTCATTAGTTCTATAAGGTCTAAGCAGCTTAGATGACACTGCCATACTGTTCCTTACTTCATGAAACTACCATTTTGTACATAAAGTTTGCATCCTAATCTTTTTTTTTTTTTGGTCTCCAATATCAGCCAGCCTTTAGCCTTCATGATCTACTGGCCAATTCATTTTCCATGGGACAACAACTGCTCTTTGCCTATTCATTGTCCATGAAACAACAGCCAATCATAGAGGCACAGAGGCCATTACCAAGGCATACAACAAGACTTTCTTTTTTAAGACCCTAACTCCACTCCCCATTGGCTGACATGAGCATCCATATCCCTGCAGGAGTCTATTAGCCCTCCTCTAACAGATAAATGCATCTGCACTCTAGCTATCATCTCCATTTATGTAGAGCCAAGCCCACATCCTCAATCCTGGCCATATTTTCTGCTTGCAAGCCTCCACTTCCACAGTGGCATTATTCCTTCCACACAGGAAGGTTTAGCCAGCATCACCTACTGCCTGCAATGTAGCACCCTTCTGGTTCCTCCAATCCTCAATCTACTCTCTTAACTTCAGTCAGCTAAGTCATACTCAGGCATTATCTCTGCATGCTTCATAGTTCATCGATCCCAGGGCCAGATCCAGCACAAGATGACCTAGGGCCCAGTGCTGGATAGGGTGCGTGGCCTTGTTATAAAATAAAAAAGCACTACGCTACCTCCCATTCTACCATACAAAGACTGGCAGATTTAAGAGCTTCTGCTAGCATCCCCATGTTCCAATGTGTTGCATCAAGGATGCCTGCATTTTCTGAAATGAGAGATTTGAAGGATTGTTTTCTCAGGGGAGAGATTTCTTTTGAAGCATGCATAGCCTTTGCTTCAGCACGCCTGCACTCATACCTCTCAAGTATCCAGATTTTTGCAGATTGTCCAGATATTTGGCTCATATTTTTTGGTCTGTTTCTGATACAATTTGTGATTTTCTGGCAAATCACTGTGATGATTTGAGGATTGAAGTCACTAAATAATGACATACATTTGACTTTTAAACTTCAAATTCTTCAGAAAAATACATTTTAGCACAAACCATGTTACTCTATGAACTTTCTAGGTTTATAAGACCAATATTTAAAATATGCCCCTATTTTTGGGCCTTTGTTCCCCCATTTTGTCAGGCTTTTTCCAGATTTCTAGCACTAAGAGATTGACAGGTATGCCTGTACTCCCTGAATCAAGCAGGAAATTTGACTCTCAACTGCCCTGCAGCAGCAGGATCTTTAGCAGAGTGGAAGATTAAGAGAACAACTTTGCAGGGATGGAAATGTATTTCACTGTGTGTGTGTGTGTGTGTGTGTGTGTGTGTGTGTGTGTGTGTGTGTGTGTGTGTGTGTGTGTGTGTGTGTGTGTGTGTGTGCGTGTGTGAAAATTTAGTAATACCAGTTAGAGCATCATAGTTATTGTTCAGAAAATATACACTTTTATCCATAAAATCCCAGGAGCACTGTCTTGTTAACTGAATTGCTCAGTTACACAAAAGGAAAATGGAACTTGATAGAATCAAACCCAGTACCCTTGACTACAGGAAGTAGCTCATTAAGAGCTTAGAGGCTTAAACTACTGCAATAACTGCTAGAGCTTTCTGACCTTCTTCATTTTCTGATAAATCACTGAGGGCAACAGTCAGTAATGCTAGTCAATAGAGTTTTATAGATTTTTAAAAATGCATCTTAAGTTTACTAGAGTTATCTAGCATTTAAGGCTCTAAGTTATTATCAAACTGCTTCCTGTAGTCAAAAGTAAAGGGTGTGAATACTTTGACCTCTATTTGCCTACTGTGTGACCTTGCAAGTCACTCAGACAGTGCTCCTAGGTCATACCTGAAAAGTCTTTGTACAGTCAAACTGGTTAGCAACCAGATAAAAGAATATTGTTTTTAAAATTTTTGCCTTTCCCCCACATTATTTTTGGCTTTGTCCAGATTTAAAGAGCAAAGACATTGAGAGGTATTTTTGTACATTCCTTGTAGAATTTGTGGTTTCCTGACAAAATGTTAAAGATTGCAGTCACTAAATAATGACAGGCATGAATTTCAGACTTTATATCCTTCTGAAAATACTTGCTAATATACAGTTTTTTATTCTAGCAACTTTCTAAGAATATAAAAGAAACAAAATCTGTTCCTGATTTTGAGGTCATTGTCTATGACTTGGGTTAAGAAGTTGAGAGGGCAGAAGGGATTTGTAATATGTTTCACTGTATGATTTGGACACCAGCAAGCTGAGAATTATTTTCACCCCATTATTTATGAATTTATTAATTCATTCGCTTTTTCTCAAGCTGATACCTGAGGTATACAGTCATGCAAGTGGCTATAACTGATGTTTTGTGTGTGTGTGTGGGGGGTCTGTGTGCCTTGTGCTTGTGTGTGTGTGTGTGTGTGTGTGTGTGTGTGTGTGTGTGTGAGTGTGTGTGTGTGTGTGTGTGTGTGTGTGTGTGTGTGTGTGTGTGTGTGTGTGTGTGTGTGTGTGTGTGTGTGTAAATACAGAATCTTGTAACTCACAGTAGTTATGGTGTAAAGGAAGGAACTGATTGTAGTAAATAGGAACATCATCATACGAGCAATGTTCTTAGATTTCAATCCTTGGTTTCATCATTATGCTGACTGTTGACTATGTGATTATTATTTGGTGAATACATTGCACAACATGAAGTCTTTGTTTTTACTGAATTTATTTTTAATTAGTCTTATTTTTCTTTCTAGAGGCATATGAGTGAGAAATGGACTTCTGGGCTACAGCAATCTTTCTGAATGTGTAAGGCTATCAGTAGTGCAAGGTTTGAGACCTTCAGCCTTTATTTGTCTGCTACATGACTCTGACCAAGTCATTTCACCAGACATTGCTCCTAGGCTGCCCCTGAACCTTATGACACAATGATGAACACCTGCACAGACAGTAGTGGTCAGACTGAAGAAGATAATCTTACAGATAAATATTTGTGGAGGTCTTTACTGATTTGCCTGAAAGCTGCTGACAATGGGAAATGTACTTGCAGTGAAAGTTTGGGCAAGAGAAGCAAATGAGCAATCCAAGGAGAAAAAAGTCAAATAGTAGCAGAAAAAAAAAAGTCTGAGACAATATTTTGTATTGTCTAAGCACCTGCAAGGAGAAGAACTGACTGTTATCTCCAAATAGATATTCAGAAGGTAGAAGGAAGTGCTGGATATGTTCTGCAGCATGGCAGACATGCTCCGGATATGTTCTGTAGCATGGCAGACATGCTCCGGATATGTTCTGTAGCATTTAAACATGCTGTCTATCAATAGGCAGCCCCAGAATTCTCTGGCATGTTGGGAATCAGTCGTTGAAGTTGAAATTACAGCAGTAGTCAGACTATTCTATCATTTTAAGGATTAATGTATCAGCAATGGACCCTGATATGTTCAATGTGCTGGATCAGTTTGTATCACAGCAGTCATTGATCTTCTTTGGGGGAGCATGGATATTACAAACAGTAACTGTAGGCAAGTGAACTGAGGCTGCAGTACAAATCTCTAGCAAAGGAGGATTCAAGGGTGAGTTTCAACTGTAGGGAGTTCCATGAAATAAACTATGCCAGAGAGCTGGAGAACATATTCTGTTTTCCAAATAAACATAATATTAAGGAGGAATCCTGTAGATTTCATCCACGCCGTGAAACAGCAGACAACTATTCTAGTCTTGTGCACTTATTTGAGGGAGTCATGAAAGTCTGCCAATTTTTTTCCAGTTTCTTTGTCCCTGTTGTCTAGTTGTGATCCGCCCTCTCCTCACCAATCAACCCATTCATTCTCCATCATCATGGCAAGAGTTGGACATAAAGGCAGCCATCAGGGATACTTCAGCTTTTTGTTGCTGTTGTTTACTTACTGGTCCTAAGCCCCAGCACATACTTGTCCAAACTCCTGCAGAAGTTGCACAATAGGGCGGTGATGAAGGCCATCTGCCTCACTTCTACAGCAGTTGTATCTCCAAGCAGCCCCACCTCACCCCATGAAGCATAAACAGTGGTTTCCTTAATTTGCTCCAGAGGAAATCACACACTCATGTGCCCCAGTGTGTATAACCCTCTTGTGTATAACCCTCTCCCCATCCCCAGGACCAATGAGTGGGTAATAATACTTCACCCCCTCCCCCTCTCTATCTGGCAACTCCAGTGCTGGGCCACTAACTATACCTCAGTTGCTTGGTTGTCACAAAGGGTCACATCCTTTTGCTCAACAGAGATGGACACAGAAGTTTGCAAATTTAGTGGAGAGTTGTTATGTAGCGCTGAAGGTTTATGATTACATGCCCTGCATTATACAGTGTGTTAGCAGAACATGGTACTGGGGCCACTGCAGTATGCTACCTATTCATTTGTGAACACACAGAGAGCTGTGTCCTACTCTTAGCATTAAGCTAATTTCATTCATAGTGGGTATCAGAATCTGCAAAGAGTACAGCTTGTCATCATTTTTATTCAAGATTTTGATGGATATGATATTAAAGTGCAACTAAATTTAAGAGGATGCCTAGTTTGGGGACCTAGATGTAATCTGTGTTCTTTGCAGATGGTGTTGTATGTCTGGCTTCATCTGACTCTGACCTCCAAAGCACAATCACTTGATTCACTTTTAATATCAAAGCAGGCGGATGAGAATCAACACCTATAAATGTGTGTGTGCTGTTCTTTCCTATTAAAAAGTTGCTTGATCTTTTAAGGTGAATGGGGCAACTTCCCTTAATGGTCATGTTTAAGGATCTCATATTCTTGTTAATCAGTGATGCTAAGTATGAGCATAAGGCAAACTAGAAGCCTAAAATAGGAGCCAGTCTTGTGGGCATACAGCTTATGAGGGGTGATGAAGCAGATGCTGTGTTAGCCAACGTTCTCACCTCACTGGTCAGACTCACATATCCATCCTAATCTGTAGTCACAGGTTATGGCTATTGATCAAATGGGTGAGACTACAAGTAAAAATGACTGAAAGGAGGTGTCACAGAAGAGTCAGAGAACTTATTCTTTTTGACAGGATGAGAAGCTCAGTAAACTGGGTGAGGTTTTTTTTTTTTTGGTGAGGGTCTGTATGGCAAGGGCAACTGGGGTTTACTAGTGGCCCAACACTGGAGTTGCCAGGTAAGGGGGGTGAAGTATATCCACTTCCCCTTCAGATGCAGGGATGCAACTGTGGTGGATCAGGTAGAGTTATACAGATGAACCCTCGGCAGTTCTTACTGGGCTTCTTTTTTACACTGCCCACTGAGAGTAGGCCTGTGTAGAATTCAGAACAAATTGAATGGACTATAACTTTTATCGCTTCTTGAAATTCTTCAGGATCCCTTGTTATGTACTATATAGTCTGTGGCTAGGGGAATGGAAGTTTTCTGGCCTGTCCTATATCCAGCCATACAGACTCTCACCAAGAAAACCGGAAGAAAAATTAAGTTATAGGAATATTGTATGGTAATTATTTTCAGGTTTTCAGGATTCAGTTGAAGCATTACAGTTTCAGACAACATTAATTACATGGTAAGGATGTCTGCATATATTTCCAGTTAAAAAAGAAAACTTTAGTTATTTATTAGGTAAGACAAGAATGCAGTCATGATCAATTCCTAGAGAAAAACAAACAGCTGGAGAAAATTTGAATGCCTTATCTGTTGAACAAATCTGGGAAGATGAGTTGAGGGTGTAGGAAGAAAAAGTATAAGAGTTGAGCATAGAGATGCTGTTTTCACATAGTTCACATTGTGTCTTACATCCGTCATAGGCAGGTGCTACAACTTCCGAAGTTTTTTACACACTGATTTTTTTCTTTTTATAATTAAACACAGTAAAGGAAAACAAAACAGTACAGTTTATGGAACCTGGCGTACTTCTTCCTTGCCAACATGTATATTGTGAATGAAGCATCAGTTGAAGAATAAAATCACTCCCAAATACTAAGAATCACCCAGCAATAAAGTTAAAAGGGGAAGGATGGATTGTCAAAAAAGGAAACAATTGCCACTGGTTGATAATGTAACAAAATGGCACACACAGCTTTTGCAAAGCATATCATTAAGTGGACTCCTGAAGCTCGTGCTTTGTTTCTGTTTCCCTAGCCCAAACCTTATCTAGTAGCTTTCATTATTTAGTAGTCATATTTTACTATTTATTCTATGAAATCTGCCCATCACTTGTTCATATATTGTTCCTATCTACTGCTCCACCAAATATGTTGCTCCTATTGACATACTGGAAAGTATTTCAAAGATAAACTTCTCTGAATTTCTAAGGCACTACATTAAAATCATTAAGATGTAAAAATGTCTAGTGATTTCACTTTAACTACTGGTTATTTTCATTACTTTCCTTAACTGCTTGGCTTGTTTTCTTGCAATGTATAATGTATCATAAATGTTAAACTTGTGACTTCCTGGTACAACGTCCAACAACTCGTAATGTTTTTGGTGCATTTTATTTTTCTGCTAAACTGTTTGTCTGTTCAATGCCCTTTGTCCTGTTTCTTCAGGGAGCTCTTTAGGTATTACAGTTCAGTGATTCTGCCTTGTAAAACCTTTAATCAGTAAATCATTAACTATATTGTTCATGCAAGCCCAGGTAAAGTCCTGTTAGCCTATGCTATGTATATGGATCTCAGTTCTCAGAAAAAAAAAAATTGTTCCAAAGTCTGGCGTGTGTGTGTGTGTGTGTGTGTGTGTGTGTGTGTGTGTGTGTGTGTGTGTGTGTGTGTGTGTGTGTGTGTGTGTGTGTGTGTGCATGTGTGTGCGCGCATGTAACCGTGTTTCTATCTGCTTATGCCTCTGTGTCAGTGGTAGTATGGGGGAATGGGTATTTAGCAAATAAACATGCTAATTGTCTTTTACAACACAGCTACCCTAATAAGCCACTCCCATGCTTTTAAACATGCTTTTAAACAATTATATTAATGGAATACTGAATTTATACACTGTAATTCTGTTTTTTCAACTACTATTTTGGATTGCTTAATGGAATGGTGAATTCATACACTTTTATTCTGTTTTTTCAACTACTATTTGGATCGCTTGTTTGTGTGTATTTTTAATAAAGAAGATTCAACTTGAACCAGCTTGTGCTTCCCTACTTTCATTAGTGGATTTATACTTTGGAAAGTTTTAAAGAAAGTATTTCTACCACCTGTTATTACTTTGGATTTGTATTAGGTGCCTGAATCTTAGATATTCCACACAGAGAAGTCATTATTTGTTTCTGGACCCAGAATATTGACGTACTAGGTTTGTGAGACTTTGAGGGATGCCACAGAGACTATTTGTTTTGAAAATATCTAAGCATCTTACTGGTTCTCTCTCTCTCTCTCTATCTCTAGCTCTCATTCTCCCTTTTTCAAATATATGCTTTAGAGTTATTTGTAGAAAAAAATAATAATTCTTGAGTCAGTACAGGCACTGTGACTCCTCCACACATTCCACTTTTACCACATATGCAACAAGGAGCCTAAAAATATGTTTAAAAGTACCATAAAGAAAATCAAGCTGCAGGTGCATCCCTTTCCCACTTAATACTGTCAGTAGGGAAATAATTACGATTTTGCAGTTTGTCTGGGTAACGATTAAATCAGGGTACTTATCCTTAATCTTCCTAGTGTTCTATTCACTGCAAATTTTTAACAGTAGATGTGTTATCAGGTAACAAAGCCATAGACAGGGAGGGGTAACAAAGCCATAGATAGGGAAGGGCGAGGGTGGTGGCTGTACCAGGCACAAACTGATAGGGGGGGGGTGCAATTGGTGCTGCAGAAAAGGTGCCAGTAGGTCCATGACATAAATCAGCATGGTTACCAGTAATCATTTAAGCAGCTGCAATGACTGAAATCCTGTGTGTGTGTGTGTGTGTGTGTGTGTGTGTGTGTGTGTGTGTGTGTGTGTGTGTGTGTGTGTGTGTGTGTGTGTGTGTGTGTGTGTGTGTGTGTGTGTGTGTGTGTGTGTGTGTGTGTGTGTGTGTGTGTGTGTTTTAGACAGTGCATCAATTATCTGGTATAGGTCCTTGCTACGGTTTGCTTATGAAGAGATGTGAAAGAGTTACTATGTGTAATGTAGTTCTTTGCCTACAGGTGATTCTCAACTCTGTATGGGGGGGGGGGTGCCAATTAGGGGATTGCCCAAGGTGCCACCTGTCCCAGCTACAAATCTATCAGTTAATAACTCATCTTAAATTCTGTGTTTTCTTTATTTATCTTTTTCTTCATTGTTTCTTTCAGGCAAATACATTTAAATAAAAAAAAATCTGTGTCTGTACCAGAGGTAGAGGGTGCGCTATGGCCAAATACTATGTATAAGGCAATGGACATTTGTCATAGCTGAATGACGTTACAGCTAATAATAAAGAAAGCACTAATATATCACTACAAAAGATCAGTTTAGATAATGAATGTAAGGTTATAATTTAATCTGAAAATGTATGCAAAGATGCATTGTCAGCATGTTGGAATGGTAAACAAAATGGATGCATTATAAAACACAGGTCAGCAGACTGACAGTTGTCAAGGTCAGAAGTGTTTTTTAGCAAAATAGAACATAGACAGCAGCTATGAGCTAAGCCGGAAATCTTCAGAATATTTATTTTAGGACACCATCTTAAACGTATACATAGGTACTTATTAAGATATTGATTTATGAGGATCTTTAAAGGCATAGCTTCCCAAGACGGTTTTAACTATTATAGTTTAAGCACAAATAATGCACCGATGATGGCTAAGAAATTATTCTAGCCTAAACCAGTCTGTTCTTTTTGTTCTTTTTTATGTAACCTAATAAATATATTTTTATATTTGTTACAGCATACAGGTGCTGGCTCATTATCTTTTAAGTACAAATAACCCAAGAACCTTATATTTTAAGTATAAGTAGTCCAGTGCTGGGCAAACATTTACGTGTTACCCATATCCATAAGGGACAAAGATGCCAAACCAGAGGAGAACTTGTGATTTCCTATCCATTCATCCAGACTACTCTTGAATAGAGTAAGAAAATGTGCTTTTCTTTATGTGGTTAGGTAGATGATTCTAGAGAACAAGTATTCTCTGTCATACATAGCTATCCCTCTAGCATGTTCTATTTATGTTGCAGAAGAACTTAAAATTTATTGAGTGGGTATTTATGACACCATTGGACCTGTGGATGTGCAGTAGATCCAAAAGGATAGGGTCAACACATCTCTGTAAATGAAACAGAGATCAACCTTCAGTAGCCTGAAAGATACTGAGAAGAAGGTGAGGGCTTTGAGATAGTTAGTATAGCTTTTGCGATTTAAGCCTTTGATTTTCTTGGTGAGAAGGCATTGTGGTCATTCAAGTTGTGCCAAGTTTTTGAATAAGTACATATCAAAGGGGGCATTATAATCAGTGATTGGTCTAATAAGTGCTAATAAGTGCTAAATACAGAAGTATGATCACATCCCTTGACCTGGATGCCATACCCTTAATAATTAGCTGTGCAATGAAAAGGGACTTTCCTACAATAATGGCGATCTAAGGACAGCTCATTGTCTACACAGGTTCCTAGATCCCTAATTACTGGATCCATTTTCAGGGGTATGTTGTCTGTATAATAGTTACAGGGGATGCCATGCTTGCTAAAGGATACTAGTATACCTTTCTCAGCATTTAGTTTTAGGTCATAATTTTGAGACCAGCTATTCATATGGCTCCCTCCTGGAGGATCTTGGTGTCTTCTTGGTCTTGGTGTTTATGATGATACCAAGTGTACAGTCATCTGCAAACCTGTTCAGACAGTTAAAATTAGCTTTGGCCTTTAAGAAGTAAATGCCAAAGAGGAGTTGCCTGACAACTGAATCTTGATGTTCACTGTTACTGACAGGGTATTTTTTAAGGAGTTAGAGCCACCCACTCTAATTTTGTGGGTTGTTTTAGTGATCCAGTTTGATATTCAATGAGTTATGTAGGGATTTATATTAGCTTTGTGAGTAGATCAAGTATACTTGAGTGTAGGATGGTGCCGAATACCTTACCTCTGTGAGGTCTAGATATGCAGTGTGTATCAATTTTCCATCATCAATTGCTTCAGTAACCTTCTCAAAGAAGTCAACCAGTAGGAACGATCTGCTCTTGACAAATCCAAGCTGGCTTGGATCAAGAGTTTGTAAATTGCTTATATCCTTTTTATTAATTTCATAATGACTCCTCCATACCCTTACAAATGAGACTGGTCAGACGTATGGGGCTATAATTACCCAGATCCACTGATGTTGCACCTTTGTGCAGAGGGATGACTGTTGCTGCCCTCCATTTGTCCAGCATAAAGCCTATTTGGAAGATGATATCAAATATCCCTTGCAGGGGGACTGACAAGTCTTGTTTCAGGCTGGCCAGTAGGCATCCTGGCATGTTATCCAGCCCCACAGAAACAGTATTCCTGACATTGGATAGTGCTTTGAGGACTTATTCTCACAAATATTCAGTGCAGAAACTCATATGTCTGTTTCAGACAAGTAATAATGGTTAACAGGATAAGCATTACAGGAAAATAATGGCCCTCCCAAGGGCTGTGTTGAACCTCACCACTCATGGAAGGTCTGGTTTTTCCCTGTAATGCCCACCCGGGAGGCATTCTTATGCTTATAAAATTGACAATTTTGAGGAGTTTTTTAAATGATAAATATTAAAATAAATTATTTATACATTTTTATTTAATTATTTCTTCTGCCTATTTTTTGTCAAAGTGCAGACTGATGCCTTATTCATGCCGCAACATTATTGATAATTAGCAACTGATTTTAGTCATAATTTTATTCTGTATGTTTTTCTCTCTTCCTGCCATAATCAAGCCTAATGTTCATTCATTCCTAAGAGGTGTGACAACCCCAGAATTACTAGGGTGAGTGCAGTCTAGAGGGGTTGTCATACAGATAAACATTGCATTTTGGGTTTACTTGTGCCCTTGCCAGCATCTCACCTACAAGGACTTTTTATTGTATATAGCTTAATCCTCCACTGGTGGTTAAATGAGCACTTTCAGCACTTCATGGATGGCCTATCCCCATTTATTCATGCATACATGCTCCTCCATATGTACTAACCATGTCTACCATCACAGATTGGATGATCATTCCCACATCCTCTACCCACCAGCTATCCACTTAATGAACGTCCTTAACCCTCCATCAAATACTGTGTCAGCAGAGAAGCAGCAATAGCCACCCCACCAAGCATTGGCCACCCCATCCTCCCTGCCTGTACTAATCAAACTCAGGTGACCTGGGCTGTAGTCAAGGATTTATCATTCTATCCTGCTGACACAGGTGATCTCAAGTTTTCACCAAATAGCTAAGTAACATTTAGCCACCCAGATATCACATTAAGGGTCATAAAAAGTATGATTGTCTCATTCATTTTGCAATAGTATAGCCAATGTATATGAATATGTAAACAATGTATCACAAAATGCCAGCACAGTTCAACTAAAAAAATACAGCAAGGGCAATGTAGCTAGCATTGCTTTATGTGAGCTGCAGTTACTGATTTCTGAGCTCCCATTTATATTTTGTGTTAGCCTTTTATCACTTTATTTCTCATGGAAAAGAGCAGTGAAACAAGTGTTTACTGCAGTGTTCAGACCTCTATTTAATGATAAAAAAGAGCCTTGGGTCTTAAAGTAAAAGCTGTTGCTATGTCTTAATGTAAGAACAGTTGCTATATAAAATGATAGAGTTCTTTGCTATAATTTCAGGGAGGTTTTGATGAGCTTCTGTAGCTGTGCATTGAGAGGGAATTGTGGCCTTTCAGACAGTTTCTTTCTGGTGACACATGGATTTACTACTATAATTAGTCAGTGTTTTGCTATGCTCTCCCTGTACATTCATTTTCATCTCTGGAATGAGGAATGACCAATGAGGTTTAACTATTAAAAAAAAAAACTTTACTGAAGATTCATTAGGTTTGTCCACTCACATCATCCATGTTTATTCAGTTTTAATCAGGGCTGCTAAACTGAAGTAAATAATGTACCAATCAAACCAATAAAAACTAAGAGACAAAATGAGGTCTTGCTAAGTTATGTTTGAGAAATAAAAGTACTAATACGTCACATATGAAAGTATTTGGCTTGCTCATTTTTTAATAGAAATATGGAAGGTTAACATAATAAAAATGTATATAAATTATGCCCTTTAATTTTTTTTCTGTTTTAATTTTTAGCAGTTTTGGATCTGATGTTATCATGTACAGCCAGTTCCAGACCACCTCACCCTCTTAGAACATATGGACAGAATTAAAACAAGCACTTTCACCCAGCAGTGTAAACCTTGACTGTAGATGATTATCACTGTTGAAGTGACACCCTGACTCCATGTGCAAAAATGGGAAAAAAGGGTTGCGGATGTAAGGATGGATCTCATTTTCATATACTATAGTGTGAATTACAGTATTTGTCCTTTATGCCTGGTACTGAAAACTAGTGGTGATCAAGCAGTGATAGAAGTGCTGAGGATTAGCTATGCTATATGTAAGAATTGATAAGACTGTAATGTACTGTAATTAACTGTAAACACTGAAATGAGACTGAGCCGAAAGTCTTTATCTGTTAATTACCCAAACTCGTGCGGAACAGGTGCCAGTCTCTTCTTTATGGGCCAAGTCTTGTGTATTTTTCAGAATGAATTCTCCAAACACTGTAGTTCATTCAACAAGGCTTTATTAGATGTTCACAATATCCAAATACTTTCTTCATTAACAGTGCTGATAACAGTGCTGCTAAATTTATTCTGCACAAATCTTCTAAGTGTCCTAAATGATGTAAATGGAACCAGTCTTTATTTGACCTGACTTCATTACTCAGGCGCGAGTATTTGTAATCTTTTCTGTAATATCAGGTCAAATGAACTAACTAACCTTAACTGAACTGCTATCCTGAACACAAAATATTATATTGCTTCAGTCCAGTAATTTTCCTTTGTAAACCTCATTCACTCCCCCTAACCTTGCTCTCAGGCTTTGTTTCGTATGTGCTTTATTTAATATTCCATTAAGGAACATTCTGTAGCTGGCAAGATTGTATCTTTCCCTTGAGAAAAGAACATTCTATATTTCTGCATTTTTTGCGCACTTTATGCTTATCTTTCCTTTCTAATAAACTGTCTCTCATGCTTGACCAGCAAGGTTATTCTTTCTTTCTACTTAACTGTCTTTTATGCATAAATGAAACACAATATCTAGGCCTATTTTACCCATTAGTCTGTCAAATGTCTAATAATTACTTTAAAATGAAAGTCCCTAATCTAAAAGTTGCCACTGAGGTCCCTAATGAAAGTCTACAGGGACCTACTTCTGCAGTTACCTTACATCTATACTGCTAAGTACTATATAGAGCTTTATGCTACCTGACGCATAATCTGAAAATATTTTTTATTTGGTAAACCTGCAATTTCAGTTTTGACCACTAGGTGTTACTTGAGCATTTATGGCCTGTTTGGATTGAAGTATTTTAACTTTATGATTTAATTATAACTAGGCAATCATTTTCTTCATCTGATGAATAATGTGAAGTAACTGAGTTTATTTGTGTCTTTCGGCTTTTCCCGGTTAGGGGTCGCAACAGCGGAACTCCGGTCCGCTAATGATTGGCAGTAGAGTTTTATGTGCTAGCTTGCTGGGCCTAATGCACAACCTTCAATGAAGGAACTCCTGTTCACGCATGTTGCCACACAGAAGACGGTCTAACTGAGAATCAAATGGGCAACGTCTAACTATGAGGCGACAACGCTACCGCAGTACCACCACCGCCACATAACTGAGTAGGAATGTCATATTCTGAATCTTGACTGAAATTTAAATTAGTGTATACTGAACATTTAAAATAGCTGTGCATATTCTGGAAACTAACTAAACTAATACTAAAAGAATATATTTTGCCAGTGTTAACTGAACACAGATAAAAAAATTAACTGAATTCTGTTTTCCTGTCAGTCTTGTCTGAACGTAGATAAACTGAAAACTAGTACTATTGTACAATTGTCTGAAAACATGAGAACATTTTGATTGAAAATAGATAGACGGAAAACTAGTACTGTTGTACAATGGTGTGAAAACATGAGAACATTTTGACAGTGTTACATGAACACAGATTAAAATTTAACTGAAATCTGTTTTTCTGTTAGTATTGTCTGAATATAGATAAACAGAAAACTAGTACTGTTGTACAATTGTCTGAAAAGATGAGAACATTTTGACAGTGTTACATGAACATAGATAAAAAAATGAACTGAAATCTGTTTTTCTGGTAGTATTGTCTGAACATAGATAAACGGAATACTAATACTGTTGTACGAGTGTCTGAAAACATGAGGACATTTTGACAGCGTTAGCTGAACACAGATGAACTGAAATATGTTATTGTTATATTCTGGAGACTAAACTATTAATATCTTTTTGTCAGTATTGCCTGAACATTGATAAAAACATAACTGAAACTAGTATTGTTATATAACTGTCTGAAACATACATACTATGTGTAACTGAAGTTGATTCATCCGTAAACAATAACATATTGTCATTTCTTTTAACCTTAAACAATGACAGATTAATGCACTGATTTGGTGCCAAAGTGCTGCAACCATTACAGATTGCTATGGAATACATTCTTTCTTTATTGCACTTTGAAATGGTAGCAATTTTACTTAGCACTGAAGTCTGTTTTGCAGTTATACTGGAATATACTTTATTAAAATCTGCAATCTGATTCCTTCTATCTCTCCTCACTGCAAACATTGCACTTGATTCTGTAAATAAGAAACTAGATGAAGTAATGTGAACTTCAGACATTGCCTGGATGTTATGTACATTGACTGAGTTGACATTTGTATAGTTAATACTGCAAAATACTTCTGTATTTTAAATAACATGTAAACAATAATTTACCACATTCTGAACATTTGTATTACTACAACTTAACTGTGTATGTTGAATTGTATATGCTGTACTGATAGCCTGCTTCTGTGATTTAACCCTTTTGTGTTTAGACATATTTAACATTCTTGGACTAAACTTTAACTTTAAGAGAAGATTTTTAGACTGCTTTACCCAGTTTTTAAAATTAAACCAAAAATTTACTGATGTTTTTACTGTAGCAGCATTACTTGACATGTTTATAAAACAGGTATGGAAATTACTTTTTTGAGCTGTTAGTTAAAAAGTGCATTTAAAGTCTTACATAACTTTATGATTCTGGAAGAATGTGTGCCATCATTTGTAGCATATTAACCTTTTTCTTGTTTCTTGGCTGTGTGACGTCACACTGGAAACTTGAAAGTTAGTGAATATTGTGGATTTGAAACTGAAAGTTTGTGGATATAAGGTGAGTGGCCAACTGGTTCTCTGATAGGACCCACAAGGTCAAAATAGGTACCACTAGCAGACCTGTCACTAGTGGTGTCCCCCAGGAATCTGTCCTGGGACCCCTATTGTTTGGCATCTACTTCTCAGAGGTCCAGGCAAAGACAAAAGGCCTGTGGCTGACCAAGTTTGCAGACAACTGTAAGTTGGGTGCTGTCATTGACTCCCCATATGATGTTAACATACTTCAAGAGGGTTTCACAGCAATAAATGACTGGTGTCAAAGTCATGGCCTTAAGTTAAATGCAAAAAAAGTTCTATCATACCATTCAGCCAAAACATGACCACTACTGATTATCACATTAGTGGCAACCCCCTAAGCACACAACTTGTGGTGAGAGACCTGGGTACACAAGTTGCCAACAATCTCACATTTGACAGTCATGTAGCGGCAGTGGTCAGAAAAACTTATTCTGCACATATCTTCTGAGTGTCCTGAATGATGTAAATGGAACCAGTCTTTATTTGACTTGACTTCATTACTTACGCTCGAGTATTTGTAATCTTTTCTGTAATATCAGGTTGAATGAACTAACTAAACTTAACTGAACTGCTATCCTGAACACAACATATTAAACTGCTTCAGTCCAGTAATTTTCCTTTGTAAACTGCATTGACTCCCCCTAACATTGCTCTCAGGCTTTGTCACATATGTGCTTTATTTAACATTCCATTAAGGAACATTCTGTAGCTGGCAAGATTGTATCTTTCCCTTGAGAAAAAAAAAAATCTGTATTTCTGCATTTTTTTGCACACTTTATGCTTATCTTTCATAGGGTCATAGGTTCATAGATGTGTACTAGGGTAATGACCCAGGAGCCTTTACAAACCTAACCCATAGAATTACCCTGACATCATGCCACATGACCTTAGTTCCCAGTGTCTCTGTCAAGTAGAGCCACTGGAGTGATCCCCGGGGTGAATTTTCTATTAATCATCCTCTCATCAAGGTTTCTCTTGAAGAGGGCCAGTGAGGGGCTCTGTTTGACATGTATGGGAAATCTATTCCATAGCAAGGGCAGTCCCTGGGTTATGAATCTGTCCCTCCAGCATGTTCTGTTGATTGTGGTAATGAGGTTGAGGTCAGTGGAGCGTGTGGTTCAGAGGGATTGGGATTTCCTTAGATGTAGCATTTCTAACAGAGCTGGATCAGACATAGCTTTGTATGTCAAGCAGGGATCACCTCTAAGTAGACGATATGAGACAGTGAATAGTTGGAGGTTTTTGAGTCTGTCCATACAGGACGAGTGATTAAGGCCTAGGATCCTCTTTGTGAGGTACTTTTGCGGCCTCTTGTTGCAGGTGTCTAGTGATGTACATGCCAAATGGGGCATTGTACTTGATGATTGGCCTAATGAGGGAAGAGTAGAGAGAGACAATGACCTCTTTATTCCTGGATGCAAAACCCTTAGTAATGAGATGTGTGGCATAGAAGGACTTTCTGACCACAGTGGCAATGGGGTCTATATTATACCCTTGAAGGTTTAATACTTCGAATGCATAAATATCGAACTTTATGCATCGAAGTCTTAAACCATCAAACAGTTATAAAAAAAAACTAAAACAAAAAAAATTAAACTAAAGTGTTTGCGTGGGGGGGGCAAGCCCCCTGCACCCCCACACCCCCCCACTACTTAAATATACCAACTCTGAGATCACACAACATTGAAGTAAACAGAAATCTCCCCTTACAGAGATTTCCGTTTAAACGTTCAATGTGCGCTTTCGGTAATCTCATGTTGACAATATCGTTTTCGATATTGTCAGACTTTAAGAGTCTGATATAGACCCGTAGCAATGTGGTGGACCAAAGGCAGGCTGCTGTCAACCTGTGTTCCTAGATCTGTTATAACACCTTCTGTGTTCAGTGGACTACCATCAATATGGTAATTCATGGGAACTGTTTTTTTCCCAAAGGTGATGACACATTATTTGGCATTAAGTTTAAGGCCATGGTTCTGACACCAGTCGTTGGTCTCAGTGAGGCCTTTCTGTAGTATGTCATCATCACTCGGGTAGTTAATAATAGCTCCCAACTTGCAATCAGCTGTGAACTTTGTCAGCCAGAGACCCTTTGTGTTGGCCTGGACTTCAGAGAAGTAGATACCAAACAGGAGAGGACCCAGGACCAAACTCTGTGGGACTCCACTCATGACTGGTCAGCAGTCTGACTTGGACGCCGTTACTTTCACACTGTGAGTTCTATCTGTGATCCAGTTTGCAACCCACCTAGTGATATAGGGGTTGATGCCTAGCTTAGTGAGTTTTTCTATGATTCCTGAATGCAGAATGTATCAAACACCTTGGCCTGATCAAGGTAGGCTGTATGAATCACCCACAGCTCTGGTGACTGACTCAAAGAAGATGACTAAGTTGTGCAGGCATGATCTACCCTTCACAAAACCAAACTGTGTGGGATCCAGAGTTTGGAGATTCCCTATATACTTGTTTATTAGGTCCATAATGATGCATTCCATAGCTTTGCATATCAGATTCATCAGGCTAATGTGGAGATAGTTTCCAGTGTCTGTAGTCGCTCCTACTTTGTAGAGAGGGATGACTGTAGCAGTACACCATTCGGTAGGGACAAAGCCTGAGGTGAGGCTGTAATTGAACAGGGCACACAGGTGAGGTGCCAGTTCACTCTGTAGTTCATGTAGAACACAGCCAGGGATATTGTCAGGTCAATAACCAAAAGGATGTCAGTGAAATAAAAACCAAAAACCAAAGAAATCACTGAGAGCAGCCAAATGGAGCACGAGCCGAAGTAAAAGTTTATTCAAGCCAAAATCCAGAGGTACGTGCTGTAATAAATGCTACACAGTAAAATTCCCATTTTCGTAAAACCTTCATCAGATACACACACAAGAATGCCTTAACCTTATTTAAATATTAAACGGATTGTGATGTAACCAGGTATAACTGGATATTGTCAGGTCCCATGGAAGCTGTATTCTTGGCCTTGGACAGTGTTGTTTTAACCTGTGCAGCAGTAATACTGGGTGCCTGGCAATCTACTGGTATTGTGATTGGTCCTTTGGGAGAGGGAGAGGGGTAGAGTTGGCACTGAATCTGTCGGCCAGTATATTGGCAATATCTGTTAGCTCGGTATAAGTGGTACCATTATGTAGTAGCTCAGAGCAAATCTTGGTATTGCCATGGAGATTCTTTACATAACTATAGAAGGCTTTGTGGTTGTCTTTACTATCTGCTGCACTTCTGTTTTCATAGCTAGCTTTAGAGAATTTGATGAGGGATCTCAACATTTTGTTGAGGCTGATAAGGGAGTTTTTCCAGTCTTGGGACTTCACCTTATTCCACATCAGTTTCTTCCTTCTGTTGGAGAGTTTGTTTATGGCAGGGGACCACCAGATTGGCTTTCTTTTTTTTGGAGGAGAGCATCTTGGTTCTATTGGGTATGGCAAGATCCATGCATTTCTGTTTGTGTTTGTACAGTGCATTGGTGTATGATTTGACAGTCATGCAAATATTCTCCATTTCCTGGGTGCCATGAAGTGAGCCATCTCTGTTTTTAGAAGCCCAAAGTTAGCTCTGAAAATGTTTTCATGGTAGTTACCTTTACAGGGGGGGGGGGGGATGTGGATTTCCAGGGTGATTAGTTTGTGGTCAGATCTAACCAGGGAGTAGTTAACTACTGGTGTAGAGCAATGGTCGCCCATGTTAGTAATGACTAGGTCAAGGATGTTGTTGCCTCTAATGGGGGTAAGAACAAGCTGGTCCAGGACATTTGAATTAATGAATTCCAGGAAATGTTGGACAAGTGTATTGGTACATGAGTAATTTTCCCAGTTAATGGAGGGGTAGTTGAAGTCACCCAGTATGAAAGTGTTAGGTTGGACCCTGATATTCTCCAATGTGCTTAGGAACATGGAGTGTGAGTCTTGGGACATTGTTGGGGACCTCTTGCAGGCTACGACCTGAATTGATGTCTTTCTTATCCATTCTTAGCTGCACCTGAAGTATTTCTAATGCGTTATGTTGGGTTGCCAGTCTGGAGGTGTGTGCATCCTTTATGAATATGGAAACACCACCGCCTTTGGAGCTTCAGTCCAAGTTCTGGGGCCGAAAGGTGTGGAATGAGTTATAGCCTGGTAGTGCAGGGGTGCTTTCTGCGCCTTGAACCAGGTCTCTGTTACAGCACAAATGTTGAAAAAACAAATTACAGAGGACAAACCACACTGGACAAATAATAAAACTTGTATTATTTGTCCAGTGTGGTTTGTCCTCTGTAATTTGGTTTTTCAAGTTTGCAGTTTTGTTTTTTACAAGTTTGTACAGCACAAATGTTGATGTTCTCCATTTTAAGGAGTGCTTTAAGTGAACGCATTTTCAGATTTAGACTTCTAGCATTGAAAAGCATGACCCTCAGAATGCATTTGTTTGTAGCTGTTATGCTGGTAATTTGGTCTTTGGAACACCACCTAAAAAAGACACTATAAGGGTAGCAAGAGCCTTGGCCAGTATCTGGAAGCCCAGGGTTGACAGATGCAGGCCATCTCTGGAAAAGCATTGAGGTCTGTTAGTCATGTCATCCCAGTCAGACAGATACTGGATCCCCTTAGAATTGCACCAGAAACTTAGCCAATTGTTGAAATTGATCATTTTCTGCTTGTACTGTGGTATTATTCTGGGTGATGGTAGGATGCTGCTCAGAGTTAGGGTCATAACCGCCTGGGCTACATAATCCAAGAGCTCCTCCATTTCTCTTTTCATGTAGTCCAGGGAGGTACAATTCAGGTCATTCACACCCACAAGTACAATGACAGAGTCATATTTGTACCTGTTGTTGAGGGACCCAAGTGCATGCGTTATGTGGCGGATCCTGGCACCTAAAAGGGAGGCTGACTGTTACTTTCTCCTTATTCAGCCTAGTGAGTGGGACATCAGTGTGCCTCACTATTGAGTCACTTATGACTACTGTGTTGGGCATGCTGTTCTGCCTTAGGGGCTTTGGTTGAGTGGCACACTGTTTAAGAGAGTTATGTGTCTCATGATTAATGTTGTGTTGTGGTGGTCGACAGCGTTTCTGCCTTGGAGGTCTCTGCTGTTTGGGAGGTTTTTTATTGAGAGCCTCCGCAAAGGTGGGTGTGTGATTTGTGTTTTTATGTGAAGGCAGTGCTGGTGTGTGTTCCTGATGGCTATGTGTTCCATGTGGTGTGGTGCAAGTGCTGACCTTCTCCTCTTGACCAGCTATTCCGGTCTTGGCTGGAGAGTGTGTGGCTTCCATTTTGGATATATAAGTGCATCTCTCACAAGTCCAATTTTTGGGAGATAAGAGGAGAGGGTTGTCGGTGTACATGAGGCAGTTGCTACATTGCCTCAGGATGTCTAAGTTCACCAGATTAATAGGAGAAAGCACAGGGAACTGATCTTTAGACATGCCTGAATGGGTGGGTATTAATAATAAGTACTGGAGCTGTTTCCTCGTAGAACGTTTAGTGCTGGTAGCATTTTTGTGTACTACAATAATTTCTACAAGACGTCTGGTAAAGTGGTAGACTGATAAGCTAATAAAAGTGCAGGAGAGGAGAGAACTAACAGGTCTAAGGGAAAAATTGAAGAGAAGACTTTGGCACCACTGAGAAGCTACAAACAGTCCTGGATACAGCAGATCTGTATCTGGACAAAACTAGTTACAGGAAAGACGGGAAACTAGCGCAAATACAGGCCTTTAAACCAGAAGTTGAAAGAAATGGAAAAAACTGCCCAAACAGCCAATAAACTTCACTTTCTGGGCCAGTAACCACTCCTCTTGTGTTAGATAGGCTACCTTGTGCTTACCACTCCAACTGATAAGCTAGAAGGCTTCCCTCCAACACAGACAGGATTGGGGGGCTCAGAAGCTTACATATAGTCCTGGATACAGCAAATCTGTATCTGGAGTAGACTAGTTACATAAAAGGTGGGAAACAAATGTGGGCTTTTAAACCAGAAGTTGAAAGAGATGGAAAAAAACTGCCCAAACGGCCAATAAACTTCACTTTCTGGCCAGTAACCACTCCTCTTGTGGTAGGCTACCTAGTGCTTACCACCCCCACTGACAAGCTAGAAGGCTTCCCTCCGACACAGAAAATCTTGAGGGGCTCAGAAGCTTACACACAGTCCTGGATACAGCAGATTTGTATCTGGACTAGACTAGTTACAGGAAACGTGGGAAACAAGTGCAAATGTGGCCTTTTAAACCAGAAGTTGAAAGACATAGAAAAAAAACTGCCCAATAGCCAATAAAATACAATTTCTGGGCCAGAAACCACTCCTCTCATGGTTGGTAGGCTACCTGGTGCTTACCACTCTCACTGATAAGCTAGAAGGCTTCCCCCTGACACAGAAAGGCTTGGAGGGCTCAGAAGCTTACAACAGTCCTGGATACAGCAAATCTGTATCTGGGCTAGACTAGTTACAGGAAAGGTGGGAAACAAGTGCAAACATGGCTTCTAAACCCTTTCTAATAAACTGTCTCTCATGCTTGACCAGCAAGGTTATTCTTTCTTTCTGCTTAACTGTCTTTTATACATAAATGAAACACAATTTCTAGGCCTGTTTTACCCTTTAGTCTGTCTAATGTCTAATAACTACTTTAAAATGGAAGTCCCAAATCTACCACTATATATGTAATATGGCCCATGATCTATATTTAAACAGATCACAAAATAGCAGCCAGGATAGATATAATCATATGCAGAATCATCTCCCTCCTCGCAGGACATCCAGTGCCCAAGCTCTTGTATGATTTTTGTCCCCCAGTACTGAATGCAGGTGTCCTAATCCAACAGCAAAAAGTCAGCTTATGAAGTAAAGACGTAGAGACAGCAATAGTGGGCATCTTTCAGACGTACATAATGCCATCACAGAAGCATTCATTTGTTTCACTTGTCTTCCTGAATGTACCTTGTTAAAATTCCAAACTTACTTTTTGAAAGAGCAAATATGGTTATGCAGAAACTCACAGGAATTCTAGTCTTTTATCTTTAACATTTACCTGTACTACGACTACTACTTAACTGAATAGCCCTCCTACTTTAACAGCAGCTCTTCCTGTATATATGTTAAATATCTTAAACATTTTCAGTTTAATCCTTTATAAAAGTTAAATCTGGTTTCATGAGTGAGGGGATAGCATAAATTAAGTTTTTGCCATGAAAAAGATCATGCCTTTATAACATGCCTACCACTGCCATTAGAAACACCAATACTAATGTCTACAAGTTACTTATTCAGACTTACGACATCTCTGTCTCAGAATCACATTTATTCAGACTTATTAATTATCTGTCTGCCTTGACAGCTTTTCTGCTGTGCACATGATGCATAATCACAAACAAAGCTTTGCACTGTATAATTTTTTAAAGCAGATATTAATGTATGTGTCATGCTTACCTGTGTCTTGAACAAAGTCATCGGGTAAAAGGCCTAGTGATTTTAAATGATTAGGGGTGGCTGCAGACAATGACATGATTTCTCCCACTCCTTCATGAAAACCCTCGTTAGCTCCCTCCCGAAGCAGGGATGGGAGATGTGCATATTCCATATCATATTGAATGTGTCCCATCTCGTGATGAATTGTCAAGAAGTCATCCATAGTCACCTTTGTGCACATTTTGATCCTGGTTGCCAAAATAAAATGAATTAGTTAAACTAATACATTTCTTTGTATATCCTAGTAACTATCATGAGTCTATTAAATAAATATACCATCATTTTGGTCTTCAGACTTGTTTGATCAAAAATATAGTTTGGCCATTTACAAATTACATTAAATCTTATGAATTTCAAGGCTTAAATGATGCAGTTTCTTTAAGTAGCACATTGCATATACCATGATAGGGGCTGCCCCTACCCCAACTCCTGCAAATTTATATATACCAATTCCAAGAGTACACAAAAGTGGGGAAAATTCATACTCCTAATGGGATCTCACACTAGTAAATTATGATGACTGTCAATCATGTATAGATCTGCAGCTGAAATGTACCAATCACAACTGAACAGTGAACTGTACAGGGAAAGAAGGCCTTTATTCTGACCCTAAATTATCCAGTGGGGGTAGATATAGCAATCTGATTTTATTTTTACATGGACTTTCCCTTTCCTACAATACACTTTGTGTCCCCAGAAAATGAGATTATAATGTACTCTCATCCATTCACTTAGAATGTTAGACACCCTGCATTATCACTAATTATTTTCCAATGAATCTCATCTGTCTGTGTTCTTATTTATTTATTTTTTTTACAGACAGTATAATGAGTATTTTCCTTCAGAAGTGGAAAGAACTGAAATTAAATTAACTTTTAAGAAATGAGACTGCCATCTTCAGGTCTGCTTCCAGGTACATTGCTTCCATTCACAGCCACAGTTATCTAGAGTATCATACTTCATGCCATTCTACTCTCAGCTGCTCAATTATCTGTGACAAAAGAGTCAGTTTCTCTGTCATAGGTAACCTTCAACTTTAGAAATAAAAAAGGCTTATGGCCCTAGCAGGATGGAAAGATGAAAATATAATTGCAATCAAATATATGACAACAGACTCAGATTTATAAATTCCTAAATAATGTATTACAAGATTTCATGCAAACCATACACGCTGTGCACTTAGAAAGACAAACAGCAGTGTACCAAAGATAGCTAACAGCAGCAACCGGTGAAAGCTCTGTGACTGAAAACTTTTCTCTGACAGAAACTATAATAAAAACAATAAAATATGGAGATATTTGTTAGCTAATTTTATTCACTAATAGTCAGAGAAAAGATTCATAGCTTCACATTCTTCAAAAGCTGTAATTTTCCTGTCAGAATTTCAACTGCTTGATTAAGATAGAAGAGACTTCAACATAAGCCACTCAAGAAATAGTACTCAGGATTCTTGTGTTAAAAAAGACATCCAGTCATTAATATCTAGTATGCACGATGCATTACTTAAAATAGGCAAACTAGATACTAAAATAGAAAGTTTCAAAGAAGTGTCAAGAAAGGTTGAACATTTAGAAATTCTTATGAAACAACAAGGTACACAAATCAGCAGGGTAGAAGAAGCTTTGCGTGACTATGAAAGGAGAATAACTGAAGGTTAATCTTAGACTGAATTTCTTTTAAAACAAAATAACCAGCTCATAGATAAAGCTGATGATTTAGAAAATAGAGCGAGATGAAATAGCATTAGAATGTATGGTATATCTGAAAAGCATGAGGAACAATATACTAAACTTTTTAACAACCTGGCTACATAAAACATTGAATCTACCTGAAACTTTAACTTTTGGAATTGAAAGGGCACACAGATCCCTGAAAGCACCTTTGAAGAAGGAAAACTCAACACCACATTCAGTTATAGTTAAGTTTATGTCCAGCTTAGAAAAAGATCAAATATTAAAAACAGTATTTTCCAGCTCACATATTAAAATAGGTGAACATATAATCAGATTTTCTTCCACAAAAATAAATTGAATCCACAGGGACAACCAGGTACCTCGAGATACTAAAAGGAATCCAAATATATAGAAAAATAGAGGCAGGCTGCAGGTCTCTTCCAAAAGCTTTATTCACAGATAACACAAGCACTTTCACCAACTGGCTTCTTCAGGTGTATACAAGAACTAAAAACATCCCCACATTTATACTATGTATCTCTCAATTATCCAATTGAGTACTTAAAGTAATACCAAACCTTAAAAGACTCAAGCAGCACTTTCATACAATATATATATATATATATATATATATATATATATATATATATATATACATAAAACTTTAAATAAAGCATGCTAATACTTCTTTTACGCATTGAAGCATACTAAAATCTATGAAACACATACATCAATATATACAATTAAAAATTCAACATCAAAATGACTACCTACATAAAGCCCTATTTTTTAAAAAAGGTTTTAGTGGTACATGGTCATTTAAGCCATGCCCATAATCAGCTCTCAGTTTAACTATCCATTTCAATTCCAAATTCCCTGTTTGTACCCCAACATCACCACCCCTTATATTTTCAAATTATCTATCACCCTAAAAACAAAATGATGTTCTATGCTAGTTTCTTTAACATGTTTAGCCAAAGCATTAAACAGACTTCCTTTTTTAATATGATAAATATGTTCTCTGACTCTGTCTTTTAACATTCTATCTGTTTTACCCACGTAAAATTTGTTAGATATTTTACAAGTAGCCAAGTAAACTAAATATGAAGAATCACATCTAGCATTAATACTAAAATTAAATAGTCTGCCTGTATCAGGATGTACAAATTCACCATCTGTATTTACATACTTACAGTACTGGCATTTAAAGCAAGGTCTAGTGCCTTTATTATTGTTAAATGAAACAAAATTTCTAGGGCCACACAATTGCCTTTTCAAGGAATATTTATTCTTAAAGGTGAACTCAGGAAATGCACCTATAAACTTACTTATTTGCCTATCTGACATTAGAATATTCCAATGCTTACTAATAATGTTCGTATAATATCTAATATCTCTTGAATAACTAAAACATAATTTAAGTGATTGTACTTTTTTAACATGACCTTTAACAGTATCGTCTGTCTGATTTAAAAACTAGGGTTTGGCCCTACTGTGTCTCACACTTTTTACTGCATCAATACTACAATCAATTAATTCTTGATCATAACCTCTATCGAACAAGTCAGTTTCCACTGTATCTAATTGCATCGCAAAATATCATCCATAGCATTAAGCCTGGAAGCTCTAAATACTTGATTTTGAGCCACATTTTAAAAATAAACTGAGGATGCATACAGTCCCTCCTAAGTAGACTATTAACATGACATTCTTTCTTAAACATTTTAATACTCATGTCACCATTTGTGGTATGCATAACCAAAACATCCAAGAAACTTATTTCTTTATTTGAAAAGTTCAAAGTAAACTTAAGGAAACTTGTTGAGGCATCAATATAATCAGCAAATAATTTTAATTTTTCAATAGAGCCCCCCATATCATAAAAAGGTCATCTACAAATTTACGGTAGAACAATATATCTTTTATAAAATCATTTTTCATCAAAAATTCTTTCTCCCATTTTAACATTACTACATTGGCATAGCTGTTCCCACAAGATGTTCCCATAGCAACGCCTTGGCATTGCCAAAAAATCTTGTCTTTGAATACAAAGACATTGTTCTCTAAAACAAGATTCAATAACTTACATATCAACTCAATCTTATTGCAATCATAATTCCCACTACACAGAAAATATGTATCGATGATGTATATAAAAAAATTTATGAACAGGAAATGCTAGGCAATAATAATAAATGGCACAATTTAACTAGGGATGAATGTACTGCCTTGAAAAATTTAAGAATTAATAACTCTATTATGATACATCCTGCTGACAAAGGAGGACCCATAGTAGTCTTAGACAAAGAAGATTATGATAGGAGAATGTTTCTTCTCTTGGATGATAGCAACGCCTTGGCATTGCCAAAAAATCTTGTCTTTGAATACAAAGACATTGTTCTCTAAAACAAGATTCAATAACTTACATATCAACTCAATCTTATTGCAATCATAATTCCCACTACACAGAAAATATGTATCGATGATGTATATAAAAAAATTTATGAACAGGAAATGCTAGGCAATAATAATAAATGGCACAATTTAACTAGGGATGAATGTACTGCCTTGAAAAATTTAAGAATTAATAACTCTATTATGATACATCCTGCTGACAAAGGAGGACCCATAATAGTCTTAGACAAAGAAGATTATGATAGGAGAATGTTTCTTCTCTTGGATGATAGAGTTTTTTATAAATCTATCACTTTGTTACAGGTTAATAAAATGATTAAACATGTACATGAACAGTTAAAATTGATGGTAGATAATAACATTTTAGATGGGAAACTCTCTCAATATTTTCTTATTGCTAAACCTGCTATCCCAATGATACAGGGATTACCCAAGCTACACAAAAGCATAGATAATCCACCAAAGAGACCAATTGTGTCTGGTAGGAAATGGTGTACCGAGGCAATTTCAATTTATTTGGAAAAAACTTTGAGAATTCTTATAAATACCTCGGACCATATTCTTAAGGATACTGAACAATTTGTTAAGGACTTATATAAGTTCTTTGAAGACATCACAAGTAAACAAGTATTGCTTGTTACATTTGATGTTGTATCGTTATTCACAGTTATACCTAATGATTATGGAATTAAGAGTGTAGCTGATTTAATGCATAATAGTGGAAATCATGATTGCAATAAGATTGAGTTGATATGTAAGTTATTGAATCTTGTTTTAGAGAACAATGTCTTTGTATTCAAAGACAAGATTTTTTGGCAATGCCAAGGCATTGCTATGGGAACATCTTGTGCGAACAGATATGCCAATTTGGTAATGTTAAAATGGGAGAAAGAATTTTTGATGAAAAATTATTTTATAAAAGATATATTGTTCTACCATAGATTTGTAGATGACCTTTTTATGATATGGGTGGGCTCTATTGAAAAATTTAAATTATTTGCTGATTATATTGATGCCTCAACAAGTTTCCTTAAGTTTACTTTGAACTTTTCAAATAAAGAAATAAGTTTCTTGGATGTTTTGGTTATGCAGACCACAAATGGTGACCTGAGTATTAAAATGTTTAAGAAAGAATGTCATGTTAATAGACTACTTAGGAGGGACTGTATGCATTCTCAATTTATTTTTTAAAATGTGGCTCAAAATCAAGTATTTAGAACTTCCAGGCTTAACACTATGGATGATGATATTGTGACGCAATTAGATACAGTGGAAACTGACTTGTTAGATAGAGGTTATGATCAAGAATTAATTGATTGTAGTATTAATGCAGTAAAAAGTGTGAGACACAGTAGGGCCAAACCCTATTTTTCTAAACAGACAGAAGATACTTTTAAAGCTCATGTTAATAAAGTACAATCACTTAAATTATGTTTTAGTTATTCAAGAGATATTAGATGCTATACGAACATTATTAATAAGCATTGGAATATTCTAACGTCAGATAGGCAAATAAGTAAGTTTATAGGTGCATTTCCTGAGTTCACCTTTAAGAATAAAAAATCCTTGAAAAGGCAATTGTGTGGCCCTAGAAATTTTGTTTCATTTAACAATAATAAAGGCACTAGACCTTGCTTTAAATGCCAGTACTGTAAGTATGTAAATACAGATGGTGAATTTGTACATCCTGATACAGGCAGACTATTTAATTTTAGTATTAATGCTAGATGTGATTCTTCACATTTAGTTTACTTGGCTACTTGTAAAATTTGTAACAAGTTTTACATGGGTAAAACAGATAGAATGTTAAAAGATAGAGTCTGAAAACATATTTATCATATTAAAAAAAGAAGTCTGTTTAATGCTTTGGCTAAACATGTTAAAGAAACTAGTACAGATATAGAACATCATTTTGTTTTTAGGGTGATAGATAGAAAATTTGAAAATATAAGGGGTGGTGATGTTAGGGTACAAACAAAGAATTTGGAATTGAAATGGATAGTTAAACTGAGAGCTGATTATGGGCATGGCTTAAATGACCATATACCACTAAAACCTTTTTTAAAAAATAGGGCTTTATGTAGGTAGTCATTTTGATGTTGAATTTTTAATTGTATATATTGATGTATGTGTTTTATAGATTTTAGTATGTTTCAATGTGTAAAAGAAGTATTAGCATGCTTTAAAGTTTTATGTATATATATATATATATATATATATATATATATATATATATATATATATATATTATATATTATATATATATTGTATGAAAGTGCTGCTTAAGTCTTTTAAGGTTTGGTATTACTTTAAGTGCTCAGTTGGATAATTGAGAGATACATAGTATAAATGTGGGGATGTTTTTAGTTCTTGTATACACCTGAAGAAGCCAGTTGGTGAAAGTGCTTGTGTTATCTGTGAATAAAGCTTTTGGAAGAGACCTGCAGCCTGCCTCTATTTTTCTCTATATAGTCAGATTTGACAATGATTATACCAGTCCCCATTTAAAAAAAAAATCTTGCCCTGTTGCTTTATGCTCCTTTAAGTATTTTATTATGTTTCTGATTTCCTGCATCTCTATGTTTTTCTCCAGCATCTAGAATAGAACTGATACATTGAAAAAAAATGGCATACTATGGACCAATACAGGTAACTTTTAAGTACTCAAATATCAATTAACTGGTGAATAGAATGATGAAATTCTAATTAAACAAAGTTTTATTTCTTTCTATGCCAGTCAGACATTTCTCTTTCCTTGCAATATAAATTGGTGTTCCCTGTAATTATGCAATTAAATTAACAGAAGCAGTATTTTTGTTCTCTGCAACTATGCATTTGCACCAGGGATATCTGTAAGTTATATATAATGTGATCTATCTTCATACAAGAAATACCTGAAATCTTTTCCATTTCCCATGTCCCAGGCAGTAGGGTGGCAGACAACTTTTCTGCCGTCAGTTGGATACTCGATCATTGAGAAATTCCAGAAGTATTCATTCATTTCTTGCAGACCAACAGACTGAAAAAATGTATCTGCTGCCTCAAACATTTTCTTTGCAGTCCATCCCTGAAACAAAAATAATATATTTTTGCAATCATAGCCTAAAATAATAGTTCTTTGTGAAAAAGATAACTGGAAATTTAGCTTATTATAACTGTTTCATGTAATTCAGTCATGTGTGTTGTGCAGCGAAATATGGCTTCCCTGCAAAGGATAATACTAAACTGCCCATGATTCCATGGGAAGCTGATTAGCTGATGCAAATGATGATAATGGTGCCATCAGTAGGAATTACTATAGCTCCATGGAGGTATATTATACCATGTAAGTTGTAATGCATGGATTAATTATTTGATGACAATGCTTTTGCTTAATGCAGGGCCAATTAGATTCCTTCTCTGACGTTAAGTAATTATTGGTGAGCTCTATAAGAAGTTTTCAGATGAAAATTAATTTTTCTTTCTCCAGAACATAATAACATGACATACAGCTTTACTGCATCATATTTTAACCTTGTAGGCCAGTAGAAGAAACAAATGTAATAAAAAGAGTACAAATGGACCAGAACAAATAGCTTATCAATATACCACTTATTAAATACCTGTTACATGATTCAAATATATGTCATTCTGCAAATATAGGAGTGACATCTTTATATTTCATTATGATGACAAAATACAAGTTTTTCTACAAATAAGTGACACCCCAACCCCATGTGCAAAAATGGGAAAAGGGGCTGTGGATGGCAAGATGGATATGAATAACTTATTTATAGTTCTTCATATGACTTTATCCCTTTACAAAAAATATATGATGTGGGTAAATGGCCAGGGCAATGCAGGAACATGGTATACACATGTGAACATACCTTGAATCTGCTGAAACAATAGCCCACAAGACAAAATCAATGAGATATGACTTCTGATTATTAAGCAAAACTAGCTTTTGTTTTATGAGATCTGTATATAATATCCATTTTTAGTTAGAAAATAAAATAATTTCAGAAACAAGACTATAAAGAACTATGTCTTGACGCGTTCAGAGATTTTCTCTTTTTCACATTAGCTAGTGCAAATAATTTTACATAGGACAAAAATCTTATATATATATATATATATATATATATATATATATATATATATATATATATATATAAAATGTATGAGTATTGTTCCACAGCTTAAGAACAACATTACCTGTGCAACTAAAGCTGATGTTACATCAATATTTGGCTTGTTTGGATAAGGCACTGCCAATGGGTACAGGTTTGTCCAAAATCTACCCCACATATCACCTGTGATAAAAAATATTGTTTAATTTAAAAATGTGATCACTGCATTATTTATTCAGTTATCTTACAGTATACTTGAATTAGTTTGTTAATAAAGTCTCTTTGAATATTAATTTTCTTAGATTAAGCTATTAAGCTATGGGAGAAATAGAAGTTGCATTGCCTAGGTAGAAAAACTAAACAGAGGAAACTTCATGTAATAGGTACATATGACTATGTGACCAGACTATAAGGAAATTTTGCTTGAAGCTTACCATCTGCTGTGTTTTAAGTTAGAAGTAATAGCTAATATTTGTGATGCATTTTGTAACCAAGAGCAGGACAGAATTTGTCAAAATCATAGTTTGATTAATATCTGTCATTGTTACTTGTAGCCTTCATTTTCATATTTCATTTGCAGTGATTAAAACCTAAACACCTTAGAAGATGTTAAATAAATAAAAAAGAGTCAACATACAGACATAAATGCGCACATGTGCGCGCGCGCACACACACACACACACACACACACACACACACACACTCTCATGCACACATATATTCAAAAATAGAGAGTAAAATACAAATGTCATAACAGCATGGTTTAAAGCAATAAAAACATAATGATCACAATGTAAGTATGTGCAAATGTTACCTGTGATTCAAATAAAATCTCCAAAACAGGTTGTACTGATGGATATGTTAAAAGCCTCAGTCTTATAAGGCTTAATCAATAAAGATAACTGATTCACCAAAACTGAAACAAAATATACAAAGGGACATCTCGCAGATGCTTCTAGTTTGGTTCTGAGAACAACCTGTAGCTAGTCATTCAGTGGCCTAAGTGGGTAAGCAGGATATGGGCCAGTACTATTTCTTTTAGATTCAATACAGGATGTGCAAGGCTTCATTTTTATATGAGCCTCTGCATCCATTGCAACTAAGCATGATCTAATCATGTCAGCCACAAGTACACAACATTCTGTTTCACTGTTATTGGCAACCTGCTCTTATGAGCATCCACCACCCTGCTTTTCCAACAAATTGTGCTCTTCGCTGTTCAGGGAACACTCATTAACAGCTAGCAGTTACACACACATCTTCTGAGACCAACTTTAACATTGCATCTCAGAATCTGCAGATTTAAATCGGGGATTATTCCAGCTGATTTGTTTGAAATGGCTGCAGTCTTACTCTCTGACAAAATGGTCATTGATAACTCACTTCTGGATGCTGCAGTTAAGCAAAAACTTCAGTAATACCTTCTAGTGGTGGTATTTTAAGCCATTGCTGCCTTCATTCAGATGAGCAGTCCAAGAAATAATGAGAAAAGGTACTTTATCAAATCATATCAACAAAGTACATTGTGCAATTGTATTTCAGCTTTATTACAGCCTGAGTATCATGTGACACCTGTGACATCACTTGATAGGAAACATTAAAGCTATAGTAAAGATTTATATGGAGGCATTATTTTGTATAAGTACCAGCTTTTGATAGTGTAAATCAAAACGTTTTCAAATAATTAGCTTGTAATCTTGCAGTTTCAAGTAAAATGCTTGAAATCAAACTATCAAATAAAACTATGGTTAATATAATTAGAAACTATTGTAGAAAATAAAACATAATAACAAATGAAAGTGGTGCATAGACAATTTTCAGTCTGCATAGCTCAGTCTTTATACTATAAACATATTATTAAGTATACAGTTTTCACTGCAAATATACTGCTTACATCATATCAGCAGTACAAACACCTACAGAGTAGGACCTTTACCAACTAAACTTTATGAACGAAATGCATGAATAAAAAATCAAAACCTGAATTTAAGTTCAAGTAATATTAGGAAACTATTTTTTGGAAAGAAAAATACATATGGCACGTGTAACAAAAAGGGGATATGTGGAAGAGTCAGTGTGTTAATAAGACTTAAGAACATTTTTGCAGCACAACAAATAAAGCATTAGGATGTATTGCAAGGCAGGTAAGACTGTGAAACAGAAGGTAAGAATTCTGCTTCTTAATGGGCTGATTTATAACAAAGGTGATCACAGTATGACAATGTGGTCCTCTTGTTTAAATAAGTATGTGAAAGAAAAGAAACAAATATCTCACCTTTGAAAAAACATTTACTATACAGAGCTTTTCAAACTTAAGATTTATCCTACTTTGCAAAAACTGTAGAGTGGAATGTATATTATAATGTTTTGCTTGATTGTTTAAAGTTAAGGAGGGAAACAGACCATAAAATGGAGTAATAAAAGATATCATTCAATGAGTTCAGTGAACAGTAGTGATAGTTTGAATGGAATTACACATAATGCAACTATCAGATGTGACCATATAAGCTTTAGGTGCAAATGGTGTTCCAGAGGACCAGTGGGAATATCTGCTGAGTTGGAAATAATGCCTGTAACTGTTCTCTCTATACATGTATTTTTCTAATTCATTCTCTCTAAACATGTATTTTTCTAATTCATGCTTAAATGCTTTTTTTATAGTATTGCATACTGGATTTCAAGCAATCCTTTTTTCTTGCAATGCTTTTTAAAAAGGTTAGCTATTTTATGACTGAGCTTCTTCTCAAGATGCAGTCAGCCATATTTATACTCATCTGGTAGGCATTATCCTGGACTTTATTTAGGCATTGGCCAGTAATAAATGGCATCATCTCTATATTTCCTTTAGCACTTTAGAGTTTTAGTTACATGTTGCTTCATTTGATTAATTTATGCCACCATTATTTGTCTCTATAACTCATCAGTAAAATCTCCTATCAGATACCTTTTTTATGTCTGTCAGTAACGAACAAGGAGACTCTATATCGTATGTTTCTGGACTAGAAATTTTAGCACACAGAATTAGAAAACCTGATATAAAAAATGTCAGTCTAGAACTATTATCAAATAACTGATCAAAGACAAGGCCATGTGACTGACAGTGCAACCCATCTAACATCACAGGCCAATCTCCATTTACTATCAAGTGATTAGAATGTGGTGGTGATAATGCTTAATGGAGAAGTTGGGGACTAAACGTCCCTTGTTGAGTATTATTAACTCCACGGTGTATCAACTGTTCAGGGGCACAAGTCAGGGAAAGGCATTTGGTAATTCACACTGCCAACTACATCTGCTATCTACCTGTTAGGCTTTTGATACTGCCCACAGTCAAATAAGCCATGCCAATCCATTAGGCAGAAGCCATTTATCATTCTGTCATTTCAGTTTAGCACTGTCTAAACAGGGTTGCTTGGTCTGTCATTCTAACTGCAAAACCCACCCCTAATTTATCTCTCCGTGGCTTGTTTTGTTTTGATAGATCCTAAAAGATCATAAGGTATTAAGGGGAGAAGAAAAATACTGCCTCCCCTATATTTACTCAAATCCTAGGTACTACCACAGCACAAATAGGAGCAAAGGTTGCCCAATACATAACAGTGTTGCCACCAGAATCTATAAGATAGGTCATTATGGAGTGAATATTTTCTGACAGTTGCTGGGAATCCAGAAAACTAAAACTTGTCCTTAGCTGGTGTCCTGTTGTCCAACAGCTGTTATTGAAAAGCCTATAACAGTATAAGGCCATCAGGCAAAGTCAACGTCAAGAAGTGATATATCTTTGTATTCAATGGACATATCCACAAGTATGGCATATAATGGTGAGATCCATTAATCTCCAGTGCATCTGCAGTCTCGGAGTCAGTGTATTTAGAGAGATGAGGGCACAATCCAGTTTCTTTATTTTATCTGCAATTCAATGATGTGGTTTACTGATGCGTTTTTTTTTTTTTCATGAGAATGAGTGTTAAGAAGCATTGCATCTCTGTATAGCCATACATCCCTATTTTTTAATGTTGAATGAAACACCAACCCCCAGGCCTTTCAGAAGACAAGGTAAAATAATTTGTCAAACCCTCTGTAATACATAAAATGTATATGCACAAAAGACTGGTGATGCAGAATAATTTGTCCCTAGTTATGGGTCCTTAAACTAATTAAACTTGAAGCAGCTTGACTTCCTACCAGTAAAACAATAAACTGGCAATTTCTGAAAAGGTATAGCCTCCTTCTCTGTGTCTGTGAGTCTAAGACTTATCAAAATCTTCTTTACCCTATTCACAGGGGCATTTGTATATTTAAAATGAAAAATCTGTAAGAAAGCTAGTAGCTGTGACCAGAACCAGAATTTAACATAGAACTACATATATTTTAATTAATTGGTTATTAGAAGCATTTTATTTTTACTGCATCTGTTTTTATGACTTCTCTGTCTGCAATAGTTCCGTAATAAATTCATCCGATAAATATTTTATTATCCCACCAACATTTGCAGAATTATTTCCTTATTTATTCTATAACTGAAATGAAATAAATGTCCTTTTCATCAGTAGATTATGTCTGTCACAATTATTACTCTTTTCATAGGCCTGATACTTAACAGCTTTTTATAGATAGTGTGGTTAGCAAGTTGATGTCTTGAAAGTATGCAGCTCCAGTGCTGCCCATGATGTTGCATTTCTTTAATTGTTTGAATATTGTCCTGTGAATATTATACTGTACTCTGACCTTATAGAGTCATACAGTTTCATCTCTATTGCCAAGTAAATAAGCATAAAGATATCAGTAAACCCTATCTGTTGCTTTCTAAATGTTACCAGTACAAAAATACATTTATTGCCAATAACTGATACATTACTAACCACAGAGAAATATGTATATATACATATAAATAGAGTGAGGCATATATATTTGACTGTGAATATAAGCAATTCTCTCTTAAACCATGCATTGTTATTTCACAACTGTAATATGCTTCTCCTGTGATATCTTCCCCACATATGTTAGGGTCAATGTTAGGGTATGTAGGGGATAGATTTAGTGTATGTGTGACTGTTTGATGGGATTAAAGTAAGGTTCAGATAATGGGATGTTTACCATATGTGCAAGTTATGGTTAGAGTAAGGGGATGGATTTAGTTTATATGTGAGTGTGTGTGTAGGTTAGGAATAGAATAAGGGTCAGGTAAGGGGAGAGACTTATTTATTGTATTTTGAATTTGTTAACCAGGATTGAGCACTGATCCCATTGGACCTATTTTTATCGCAGACTGGGGTAAACACAACAGATACATGACATTATGTAGAGAGTGAATGAAAAAATGCAACATACACAGATATTATATACAAAGTGAATATCAGAGTTGACTTCAGGATATAAAGGCAGAAGCCATGGTGGTACAGCGGTAGCATTGTTGCCTCGCAGCTAGAGGTTCTCCTGTTCGATTCTCGGCTGAAGTGCCTTCTGCATGTCCTCCCCGTGGTCGAGTGGCCACCAAAAGACATGCGTGAATAGGCGTGCCTTCGCTGAAGGTTGGGCTTTGGGCTGGCAACTCGGCACCATAAAAGTCTACTGCCAATCATTAGCAGACCGGAGTTCTGCTGTGGTGACCCCTAACCGGGAAAAGCCGAAAAGACAAACAAACTTCAGGATATAAAGGCAAGAGATAAATGACATTACATACAGAGTGACTGACAAAGCACAATATAAATATGACATATCCAGAGTGCAAATCAGAGCTGGCATGCTCAAAGAATCACATTGAAAAGTAGATTTAGAGGGAAGAAAGGTAAGAACATGTTAAGTTATATGACATACTTAGTGCATGTGCAAGTCTGTGCAGGTTAGGGTTAGAGGATTCAGTTAAGGGGATGGATTTAAGTAGGTTTAGGGGAAGAGGAGGGTTACATTTAAGATTAGCACATATTACTAAAGTGAACAGGATGATACACACACACACACACACACACACACACACACACACACACACACACACATATGTATATATAAACAGCAGGAAAGAGACATAAAGAGAGACCAATGAAATTTATGAAAGCCTCTGTACTGATCTTGTGCAGATGGCTGGAGTCTAGACTATAACCCCATTGACATGACTTTGTCAATCAGGTTTGTACACTTGGGGAGGCAGCCTGAGAGATTTGGGAGCAAATGGCTATATATTTCAGTTATTGCAAGAGACTTGTTGGTGACTTTTGTTCCACAGCTCATGTGACATCTGTCTGAGGTCTAAGAGCTAAGCAAAGTAATAAGATCATAAAAGAGTTAAAGTCTGACAAAGACATCATTCATCCATGCAGAAAGCTAGGTATAGGAGGAATTATACTGTAACTGCAGGCCGCCAGAAAGAGATGAGTATAAAAACATTTTTAAAACTCCTGTATATCCCCACCTGTTTGAACGCTTGATTTCTCCCTGCAGTAAACATAGTAGCTGAATGAAATTGGAAGAATAGAGCCCAAAAATACATAAAAAAGTCATGTTATCAGACGTGCAGTTTTAACCAGACTATTCTGAGACAGTAGAAACTTTAGTCCAACAAATATCTATTACATATTGGCTTTAATGGTCTTATTAATGTCATTATATCCTTATATAAACAAGACACTAAGTCCAGCTGAATTGGCCATTAAAAGTTTGGTTGAGGAGGATGGTTTACGTTTTTTGCCATAGCATCATTTGGGTGAACAATTAAGGTAGAGACCCCCAGACTGCATTAAAATAAGAATTATATGTCAATGTAAAAAAAAATGATGCAGTAATGACTACCCTTTTGTCTATCCATCAGATGGATAAACAAAAAGTTGTGTATTGTCATCAGAGTTGACTGGTTTTATAACACCTGAGCTGAACTGAGGAACAAATTAGCCAGTGATATGAAACCGCAATCTAAACTAAGGTTGGCAATTACCTTGAGAAAAATATCACTGAAAATATATGTTCTGGAATGATGAATACGTTTGCAAATGAACATGTAAATAACTAGAAAATATCCAAAAAGGCAGGAAAATGATAGGAGTCCATCCTTGTAATGAAACTAGTATTCTGAAAAAATCACCTTCAGACGTTTGATAACTTGAATATAAAATATGGGTTCTGTATCTCAGTAAATTCATGATTTTTCAATCCCATTTAGGAATTTGCAAGTGATGTACATGTGACACCAAAACTTCTGGTTAGCAGTTTTAATTTTACACAACAGTCTATTACTATGATATCACATGCCTAAGACAGTACAAGTCAACTTTCAATTAGTCTGTTTGATGACAGCTGCTATTTAAGCTGTTTTTTAAATAACAGTGAAGAGTATTTTCAAGTCATAAATATAATATACAAGGTGTTCATACTTAATAGCAGTTTTTTTTGTACCCTATTAAAATATAGAATGATCATTCAAAGACCATCTGAAAGAATGTACTAAAGTGGTCAAAATATATTCAGGAAATATATATGTGCACATATATGCTTTTTCATGTGGTAGAGCCACCCCACAGTACCAAGGCTTTGACTCCAGCAGCCCTATGACTAGCATATTCATCTCTAAACTCATCTTGTGGAGAAGAAAAAATCCCTCCTTGAAGCAACCCCTTTTGCTGACACATTTTTTGTTAAAAGTGCTGACAAGAACAACCCAAATGAGTTAAACTGCAGTCATACAGACATCCATTCTATTACTGTATAGAGCCGTTGTCACATTATTTAAGTAGCTCTTTTCCAATAATGGGAGAGTCTCAAAGGTAGAGTTGCAGCATTAATCATGACTCATTGTATAGTATTCCTTATATTAATTGACAAAGTCACAGCTTCAAAATCAATATCACTGTGTACGATAACATACGTAACATAAATTACTTACCTAACAGGTGAGCAGGTAGACCTCCATTTAGACTTATATGTTCAGCGCCATATTTTTCATATAACTTTGCCCTCACATAGGCATGCAGTTCTTTGTACAGAGGCAGAATCTTAAAAAAAAGTACATACAGGACAACTGTTAGGTGATGCACATATATATCTTATAACCTAGGGGAAGATAGACATACTTTAGGTTAGCCCTTTAAAGTAATTTTGTTTTATGCATTTATTAATTTGTTAACTTAGTCAATGAACTGATCAAAGTTTATCTTTTTTCAGTCACAAGTCATGAAATAGAAGCAAAGAGCAGTATTCAGAATAACAGTAAAAATGAGGAAGCAAATGTCACATATATAGAGATGTGATAAACAGATCACTATAGCAAGGCAAATATTTAAATAATATAAGAATGCAAACACTGAAAGACTGAATTTAAATGTATAGAAGTTCTACCACCTGCTGTAAAAACAAAGAATGACAGTAAAAGGACTGAAAAATAAGTGCCTGTTAAGGTGACCATGTGAAGTATGTAATGTGGGAGTAAGTCCAGAGAAAATTAGAGCAGCTGGCCAAGTCCTAAAGAAAGACAGAAAAATAACTCGACAGGGTCATGTTGTTTGGATAGGGACAGCTATGAAATTGATTATTTTGACTGAAAAGATTAAGGTGGGAATCAACCTTACCCAGTCTGAAAGCAGTGCTACATTTAACAATGTTTAGTAGAATCTGTGGTGTGTGATGGTAAACTGCTTTACCAGGGGCAAATGATGGTGAAATCATTTATATTACAGGGAAGTTCGAAGTATAGGTTGTAAAATTAATTTTGTAAAGAAATGTAGAAGCCAATTAATTCCATTAAGTAAAGTTCAGTACAACTTAAAACTGACATACAAAGGATAAAATTAGGGTTTCCATCAAAATGGTGTTAAAGTTCATCAGAATTACTTGAAGAAGTAAACTCTTAGGAAGGTGATATTTGATTTCTGGCTTCAGAATTCCTCTTTTTAAGGCCAATCTATGATCAAGAATCTCATGATGCTATAATTTACCTTAAGTAGTTTTGCTTTTATTTTTATGTGCTATGGATAATGTCTACAGTTAAGAAGGATATGGAGAGTCCAACCAAATGTCCAGTCTTCTGAATGAATTAATAATTTCTGTGGTGATATTACTTTTGGAGATAGGCTAACATTGTAGTGAAACAGTAAATAAATAATTCAGGAATGCTGAAAATCATGGCATTGTTATTTTTTTAATTGTTTGTCAGATAGATGTGCGTCTATAGCAGCAAGACTGGTGTTTGATCTATAATAAATACAATATACATAGATTGGTAAACAGTTTGTGTAACAAATGCCACTTAGCATGAAATGGTCTAACATTAATTACATTAGAAAGGTGAAAGAAAAGAGAGGCCAAGAATTCTAAAGAATGCCGAAAGTAAAGAAGTGGTAGATATGGCAATATCTGTTTTAACCTTCATGGTATTATGTGATGCCCACCACTGCAACCAATATGTGACATCCCCACTCTGGGCTAGTAATCAAGGAGCTTGAATCCTCACCACTAACACTGGAGAGGGACGTGCACTTGGAACACAAATGGATACGCTCAATATTTCCAGATGCAGACCTCCCTGCATCAAGTACACTTTCCCTTAAGAGCACCCCGAGAACACACTCAGCCTGGGTTCTGGCTAGCTCTGTAGCTGTCTCCCTCCAGGTACTCAATAAGACTCCCCACTGATACAGCTATAGGGTTAGGTCCTCAGCCGAGTGTCCAAGCCAAGTCCTCCAGCACCCTCTCTGTGACCCCAATTGCTTTGTGTCACTGCCCCAAGTAGCACACACACATACACACACACACACACACACACACACACACACACACACACACACACACACACACACACACACACACACACACACACAAAACTGGGAAAGGCTAGCACAGATTACCTGCTCTACCAACTTTGCCCAGACTATATGGTAGATTCACTGCCACCAGTCAGTTACTATAAGACTCTTACAAAGGGTATCCAATTATATGGTGCAATATTAATACTAAAGCAAATTATAGTAGTTGACCAAGACAGCTAGGCCTTCTGGAGTGGTCCACACAGTGTCACCAAAAATACTTTCAAAGGTTAGATACTTTCTACAAGGATCAGCCACAATAAAAGTTTTAAATATATTTAATAATAAATAATAAAAGAACATAAAAATATTGAATATATATTTACAGTAAACCACAGAGTTCAAATCACAGAAAATATTGAAATTAACATTGTTGGACAGACTAACACAAATAAAGAAAACTCTCTAAGCTAAGCTTCACTAGATTCCTAAGCTAAAATAATTACTGTTCCCTAGTTAAGCTACTTACTACCACAAAGCAAGATGCTGTGGGTGAGAGTCTTTCTAGTCAGGTTCCCCAAAACAGCATACTCAATACTCTGAGATTTCTCTTTGTAATATATAAAATATAATTTCCAAGAGGGCTGTCAGAATGACCTCATCTGGTCACCTGGCACTAGGTTCTCACAGTATTCCCCTTTGAAGCTGAGACAGGAATTTAGCACAGACGGCTACAACAGACATTTAAATGTTTATGGCAGTGCCTGGGGTTCCCCTCTTTTTACTGAGCTAATGAACAAAGGTTTGTCCCAGACCTAGTGTCTCTGGTCCCATTTAGCATTGTGGGGTTAAATTTTAATGGTTTAACAGCTCATTTACATTTCCCTTATCTTTCTTAAAGTAAGAAATGAAAAAGTAAAATTAAATTAAAGTAAGTGATATCTCTGCTAGAATCTCCTTGTAAACTAGCTGGTTAACCGTTGCTGTCCCAGTATCCTCTATTAAACCATAAACATTTAATTCTGTTACAATAATACATCTACATTTCTTTTCATTCCAGCAGGGTGCATTGTTGTCACATTTTAACACAATTAACACAAGCAAAGCTCACAAATACATTTTCAGCACAAGCAGTTGTACAAATCAATTTGATATACAAATGACATACAGTTCTAATACATTTGTAACACAAGCATATTATATAAATCAGTTTGATATTCAAAGGACATATCATTCTTTACAAAACTCCAGCTGATTATCCTGGCACATGCCCATATCATCACATTTTCCCCCCTCCTGGAAGACTCAAGCTAGTTTTTCAAGTGACCCTTGAGAAACATGGGTTGAGAGAAATAAGCCTATCTGGGAGTATGCTACCCCATTCCCTGTCTTGAAAGACCATCTGCATTGGCATTGCTGACCCCACTACAATGTTGTACTGTTCATGTCATATGTCTGCAATCCTAAGCTCCATGTTAATAACCTGGCATTTGGCTGACTGGCTCTATGTAGCCACGTTAAGGGATTGTGGTCTGTAACTACAATGAATTTCCTTCCATACACATAAGGCTGAAGTTTGTGCAGTGCCCATACTATCACTAGACATCAGTTTTCTACAGCTACATAACATTCCTCCACGGGTTGGAGTCTACAGCTGAGATACACTACTGGGTACTCTTCTCCCTCTGAGGAAACCTGGCTGAATACAGCCTCCACCCCATGGTTTGAAGCATCCACCTGGACAACAAATTATTTGCTGTAATCTGGACTGGCTAACAAAAGGGGTCCTCCCAAAGATCCTTTAAGATTCTGGAATGCCTTCTCATATGCTGGAGTTCACACTATCTTATCTGGCCTGTTCTTCCTTGTCAGGTCTGTGAAGGGAGCAGCTATGGTACTATAAGTGGGGAAAACTTTCTATAGTAGCCTGCTGTCCCTATGAATGCCCTCACCTGCTTTTTGGTAACAGGGGCAGGCCATGCCTGAATGGCTTCTACTTTGACAGGTTCTGGCTTGATCTTACCACTCTCCAGTCTATGTCTCAGCTAGGAGATCGTTGCAATACCCAAATGACACTCACTGGGCTTATTGGTCAACCATGCCCTTTGCAGTCTGCCCAGCACCTCCCTGGCATGTTGAAGGTGCTCTTGTCAGGAATGGCTGTAGATGGCAATATCATCCAGATAAGCAAGGGCATAGGCTCCTGCTCCTGCTAGGATATGATCTACCAGCCTCTGGAAATCACTGTGGCAGTTTTCATTCCAAAGGGCATCTTCATGAACTCATACAAGCCAAAAGGGCTCACAAAGGCTGACCTCTCTCTAGCGTTGTGAGTCAAGGGCACCTGACAGTAGCCCTTGGTAAGATCAATAGTGGTCAGATACTTAGCCTTACCCAGCTGCTCTAGGGCCTCATCTGTCCTAGGCATGGGGTAAGCATCTGACTTTATGTCGCTATTTAATTTCCTGTAGTCCACACAAAACCTGGTGCTGCCATCCTTCTTTGTTACCACCACTGCAGAGGCCCAGGGACAGCTGGACTCCTAGATTACTCCTGGATAGAATCACCCTACCACAAAATAGCTAGATTTGCAGCTCAACAAACATATAAATCTCACCACTGCCTCTTCCTAAAATACCTAAACTGCCTTGAACAACCTCACATGTTCCTACAATCTAAACTCCAAATCATACACGCCATCCTCTATCAGCCTGATTTCTGCCCAAGTCTATCTTCTCTCATCTCTCACTACTCACCTACCAGACTTCTCCGAAGCTCAACCCAAGACCTAGTAAAAATCCATAAACCTAAATCCAACACAGGGTGCAACTTATACAGCTACCATCCCTCTATTGCGTAGAACAAACTCCCACTAGAAATAAGGTTCCTGACTCACCTCAAACAATTTAAGCTAGCAACCAAAGACCACTTTAAAAAACACTGTTCCTGTCATTGTACTCACCCTACCTGATTGTTACCTACCTTTTATAGTACAGTCAAAATAACTTACTAAAACTTACCATTAACAATTTCATCCTATGCTTCCAATGCAACCTCCAAAGCTTCTTCTGTTCTCTTCTCCCTGAAATTCTTATGTAACATTTTAAGTTTCTACTACTCTGCATACAAAACCTTATATTTACTCAGCACTCTTTTTAAACCAAAACATACAGCTTATTCTACTTGATTAACATTCTCCTTTTTGTTTATAGTACTGTTTTATCTGTCAACAATATACATGTATGCAGCTTACATATTTTAACTACCAAAATTCTCTATTGCTATTTTTATTGAAATGTATCTGTATTGCTATTTATTGCATTGAATATCTTTGGAGCTTTTCTTCCCAGGCCTCCACTGAAAAGGGGGAATATCTCAGCCAGACACTCCCGGTCAACAAATGTAAAATAAATAATAAAATAAAAAATAAATTTGCAGCATCTCCTGTATCTCCTCTCAGAGTCTGCCTGACTCACTCGGGCACCCTGTAAGAGGCCTGCTTTATAGGCCTTTGGGGTCCTGTATCCACATGGTGCTGCACCAGGTGAGTGTACCCTGTATACCCAGTGAACATGTCCTCAAACATCTGTAACACTACTCGGATTTCTAAAACCTGGGCGGGGGTTAGCTACTGGGACTTTGCTACCCCCTCCACTTAGGTGTCAGTCTGAGCCTCACTGAGGAGATCAGTCACCAGATCACCCTCAGCCTCCTCCTGCTATCCACTGCAAATACTCACAACAAGGGACTTTCTATCATGATAAGGTTTTGTCATGTTAACATGGTACAGTTTGTGCCCCCGCCTCCTCTTAGCAGTTCTACTATGTAGTTAACATCTCTGATCTTCCCTACCACTTTGAAGGGTCCCTCCCAAGCTGCCTGCAGCTTATGGTGTCTGACAGAAATGAGCACCACCACCTGCGGTCCCACAGCATACTCACTGGCTCAAAAATTTCTGTGAAGTTGGGCTCCTGCCAGGTTCTCTTGGGCCTAGCCCATGAGCTCCCTAAGCCTTGTCCTGAGGTTTAGGACATATGCCACAACAGACTCCTTACTGGATTCACACTCACTCTTCCACTCTTCATGAATCAAATCAAAAGACCCCTTCACCATATAACCATAGAACAACTGAAAAGTTAAAAAACCTCTAGATTCTTGGGATACTTCTCTGCAAGCAAACAACAGATGGGGCAGATATTTGTCTGTAAATGCCCGTAGCATGGGTTTTAGTGTAGAGTTTAACCTCTCCACAAGACCATTAATCTGGGGATGGTAGAGGGTTGTCTTTAGGTGCTTCACCCCACACACTGCCCACAGACAAGCTGGTTGGTCTGACATAAATTTGGCACCTCTGTCAGTCAGCATTTCACTTGGGAAACCTACCCTGCTTAAAATCTCTAGCAAACCATTTGCAACCTTCTCTGTCTTAATAGAGGACAGAGCCACCACCTCAGGGTATCTAGTAGAATAATCTATACCACTAGGATATACTTCTTACCTGTAGAACTTGGTGTTCTCAGAGGCCTCACAATATCCATAGCTTCCCTCTGAAATGGCACCTGAGTCACAGGCAAAGACATCAAATGAACTTTGACCTTGTCTCCTGCCTTACCTACTTTTTGGCACTGCTCACTGGTCCTGCAGTACCCAGTTACATACCTGGTAATCCCAGGCCAATAAAAGCTCTGCATAATATATCTCTTGGTACACTTTATGCCCATATAACCTGGAAAAGCAATGTCGTGGGCTATGGCTAGAAGTGCCAGATGGTAGGCTCTGGGCACTCCCAACTGCTGTATTACCTTACCTTCTAGCCCTCCCTCAGGGTCCACTCTTTATGCGTAACCCTTTGTTCCAGTTTAAAGAATCCCCTTTTCCTTGAGAATCAGTTGCCTCCCTAGCTACCTCCCTCAAGCCTTGTAATGTAGGGTCTTAGAGCTGAGCCTGTCTCAACTCTCTCTTTGTAACTCTTCCCAGCTCCTTTTCCACAGGAAGTCTGGTATCCTCTGACAGCAGTGCCTCACTGTCAGCCTGGGTACTACTCTCACCGCTGCCCTTGGGAACATCAGTACCCCCCAGTAGCTGTGGCTCACATTCAGTCTCACTGCTACAGGGTAGCTCCCTCCCTTAAGTAATCACATCACCAGTCTTGACTTCAGGTGTTCATTCTGTCTGGGTCTCTCCCAAGCTACCAGACCCACATGTCTATCTCCAAGCCTGACTTCATGTCACTGCATGCACACAAGGTACTGCATTATCAAAATCATTCCCTATCAAGACATCTGCAGGGATATCCTCAAACACACCTACTTGATTGCTTCCTTTTCCACCCTCCCAGTCAAGGTGAACCCTGGCCAAAGGCATTTGGAATGGGCTCCCTCATAATGCTCTGACTGAAGTGGACTGCCCAAGCAAGAACTGCTCCTCTTTAACCACTGCAGGCTTCACAATGGTTATGTCAGAGGTTGTGTCTCTCTAGGCAGTGGCCTGTTTTCCATCCACCAAGATTGGATAAAAACACTACTGGTAGCTTGGTACCCCTGTAGTCTCCAAACAACTTACCACTGGCATTCTGGCATTACAACTTGCTTGCTCACCCACCTTGCCTCCATGGACATCTATATGCTACCTGGCTCCACTGGTTGCATTTAAAATATTTAACCCTTGATCCTGGCCATGTACCTGAACAAGTGGCTTCCCCGTTACTGGTGGTCTCTGCTGGGGTGGTTTAGGATGCCCACCATGGATTCCCTTATATCCATGTACAGCACTGGGGATCCCTTTCCAGTGCAGTGATACCATGGTTGCTAAGTACAGATGTCCTTTTTTCCTCAGTTCATCTGCAGAGTTGCATACCCTGTCTGCCAACCATATTCACATATCCTCAAGAAAAGTGCTAAGGGCTTGTTCCCACACCAAAAGGTCTGCCAGCCTTGAAAAGCTGTGACCTGACACCCACTCACCCACCTATGAAATAAGTGCTTAGTTCAGCAATATAGTCACATACACTTTAATCACATACACTTTCATCTACCTTGCTTCTATGCTCACAAAACTTTTTTCTGTAAGCTTCAGGTGGTAACTTAAGACATTCCAATAAACATTTTTTAACTGTATTATAATTTAAGCAATCAGTATCAGACAATTTAGAAATAACAGTTACAGCTTTACCGTGGAGTAAGGGGGTCAGGAACCGTACCCAGATCTCTTGGTCAACGTTATACTGTTTACATACCCTTTCAAATATATGAATAAAACTATAAAAATTAACACCTTCTGTAAATTGTGGAAGAAATTTACTGACCTTTAGGGTTCTGGGATTTGGTTATTCCCTTCTCCATTTCCTCCATGACCCTGGTAAAGAATCAGCATCTCCCTCTCATGCTACCTCTGCCTCTCATTTTCTTTGGCTTTCAGATGTCTCATCCTCTCTTTTTCTTCAGCCTCCAAATGTCACATTCACTCTGCTGATTCTAATTCCAACCATTTGGCCTCCAGTTCAAGTCTTTTTAACTCCTGATGGATTTTTAAGTCCTCTGCAGAAAAGTTGAACTGTCCTGTTTCTGAGGGCTGCAAATTCGCATCACCAAACTGGTTACCCTCCTGGTTGCTGATCTGTGCTGCAGCTGTGATAAAGACTGCAATTATTTCCCCTTTAGTCAGGTTGGCATGCCCCAGTTCATTGTCTTGCCACATCTCAGTCAACTGATTCCTTCTCAGTTTGCCATAATCCCCTGCTGACATCCTTGCCTGCTCTCCCTGACTAACTAAGCTAACAAATGTAAATAAATAAATATATTGTGATATGAAACTCTGAACATCTACTTTGTGGCTACTTGAGAGCACAAACAACTTCTTTAGTGGCCACTGCTTATAGACTACAAAAATTAATTATCCACACCACTGCTCACCAATATGTGAGCATGTGATGATCCCACCATGTTGCCACCAATATATATTGCCCACCACTGCTACCAGTATGTGATGTCCCCATGCTGGGCCAGTAATCAGGGAGTCTGAATCCTCACAACTGACACTGGAGAGGGACGTGCACTTGGAACACAAATGGATACACTCAGTATTTCCAGATGCAGACCTCCTTGCATCAAGTGCACTTTACCTTAAGAGCACCCAGGGAATACACTTAGCTCAGGGTCTGGATGTCTCTATATCTAGCTCCCTCCAAGTTCTCAAAAAAACTTACCACTGGTACAGCTGTAGGGTTAGGTCTTCAGCGGAGTGTCCAAGCCAAGTCCTCCAGCATCCTCTCTGTGAACCCAGTGCTTCGAGACCCTGCCCCAAGTAGCTGACAAACACACACTGTTTAAGATTTAATTTTCACACACACACACACACACACACACATACACACTTGGGAAAAGCTGGCACAGATTACCTGCTCTACCAACTTTGCCCAGACTATAGGGTAAATTCACTGTCACCAGTCAGTTAATATAAGGCTATTACAAATAGTATCCAATTACACAGTGCAATATTAATACTAATGCAAATATTAGCAGTTGACCAAGACAACTAGGCCTTCTGGAGTGGCCCACACAGTGTCACCAAGTAAATATAAATACTCTCAAAGGTTGAATACTTTCTACAAGGACCAGTCACAATAAAAGTTTTAAATATATTTAATAATAAATAATAAAAGAGCATGAAAATATTGAATATATATTTGCAGTAAACCACAGAGTTCAAATCACAGAAAATATTGAAATTAACATTGATGGACAGACTCATATAAACAAACACTCTCTAAGCTAAGCTTCACTTTATTCCTGATTAATCTAAAATAATTACTTTTCCCTAGTTAAGTTACTTACTACCACAAGGCACGATGATGTGGGTGAGGGTCTTTCTAGTCAGGTTTTCCAAAGCAGAATACTCAATAATCTGAGATTTCTCTTTGTAATATCTAAAATATAATTTCCAAGAGGGCTGGGAAGATGACCTCATCTGGTCACCAGACTCTAGGTTCTCACAGCATTCCCCTTTGAAGCTGAGACAAGAATTTAGCATATATGGCTGCAATACACATCTAAATGTTTATGGCAGTACCTGGGGCTTCCCCTATTTTTACTGAGCTAACGAACAAAGTTTTTTCCCTCACCTATCATCTCCAGTCTTATTCTGCACTGTTGGGTGTCATTTCCATTTCCATTATTTTTCTTAAAGTAAGCTAGCTGGTTAACCTCTGCTGTCCCAGTATCCTTTATTAAACCATATACAGTTAATTCAGTTACAATATATATATGCATATTTGTTTTCATTCCAGCAGGGTGCACTTTTAATATATTTTAACACAATTAACACAAGCAAAGCTTACGAATACATTTTCAGCACAAACATCTGTACAAATCAGTTTGGTATAATAGTGGCATACAGTCTTAATACATTTGTAACACAAGCATCTTGTATAAATCAGCTTGATATTCAAAAGATATATCATTCTTTACAAAACTCCAGCTGGCTATGCTGGCACTTGCCCATATCATCGCTTCTGATTTAAAAAATAGTTGAAGAAACACAGAAGAAGCAGAAGATGAGTTACACGCCTTAATGCTGATACTGATGATTATGATGATGATAATGACGATGGTGACTAGGGTCCAATCAGGTAAGAACACAGATGAGTGTGTTGCTAGAATTGTTAGAGTGGTTACTCAATTTGGGAAGAAGGAAAATCATAGCTTATTTCTATCATCCAGCATATTTATCTATGAACAATAAAGTAGTTCATTTGTAAACTACAAGAGTGATGATGAATGGATTGGGAAAATGTGCGACACGAATATAGCCCAATAAAGCTAGTGCAACCTGAGATTTCAGTAGTAGGCTACCAAATAAATTAGAAGGCAATTAACAGGAATAAGGAGTTATTGCATTCACATCCCATTACTTTTAGAGCAATATTGCTCTCATGTGAGAAAAAGATTATGAAAAAGTTTCTGAATTAACAAAACTTTGTTTGGCTTTGAATGGATGTTAGACCTCCTCTTGTAAAAATAGGTATTTTTATGATCCTCACCATCCTTCTTTAAAATAATATTGAGGGAAATGCTGTCAATGAATAAAACATTAGTGTTTCGTAAATATGAAGAGAATCCAAAAATGGTCCTCAGCCAACATCTGGTTAATTTATTGATACAAGTCTGCATCCCCAAAAATAACGCTTAAGGAAGGGATTCTCTTAAGCACCTCAGCTACCTAAGACTTGACTTTGAAAACCAGGAAAGAATCAATCACCTATACTGTCCAGTATTCCCCTGATACCCACTCTTGGCCTTTACATTTTTTTTTCTCCTCAAACCTTCCACACAAGACTTGGTTCCTTGAAAAAGACAACAGAAAAATACATGGAGCATGGCTGCCAACATATACAGTTCAATGCTGTGAAATTAGATCCCTTGTCCTTTTTATTGTGCCATATTATCTATCTTGATTCTGGACCTAGGAGTTGACCAAAAATGTAGACACTGCCTGCCTTCACCTAACCAGTTTGGCAATGAAACCATTTTCAGATGTATGGATACTGATCTATCAGCTGCCTTTTACTAAACCAGTTCTGTGAATGACCAGGTATACATCTATTTAAAAAAAACTTTACAACACCCTGTTGTTAGCTTTAAGGAAGGCACAACTTCCATCTAAATATTTATCATGAGATGATAACCACTTCCTCAGAAATGCTTCCATCAAAGATGCAAAGGGTTAGCACCCCACATAAAATCTATTCTTTTTTAATATTTAACTGAAAATTTGATTCCATGAAAAACACTGTGCAACCTAAGTTGCCTAATCTCAGTAAGATTTAGGCAAGATAATAACAAAAAAAATTGCCGTAGTAAACCTGCCTCTGGCTTTCCCAAAGTCTGTCTTCCTTAGATATTGTTGGAGAGTAGCTCTGGTTCAGTCAACAAGCTAGTCTCATAGTTCAACCAGGTCCCAAGACATAGTCATACTCCACACAAACAATAGTATAAGTACCTTTATATATTTTGTGGGGCATCTTCATCAAATTTTCTAGAAAACAGAGCATTTGAGAACTGTCATAAAATTCTGTTTTGGTATACATTCTAATTTCTAGAACTGGAGCCCTTATCTGTCCCAGAGTGAAACCTATGGGATACTCTTACACTAAAGTTATTATCTGCTAAATCCCCCCAGAAAATGATCTATAAACAAGTTATAGTCTATGTTCATTAAGCGTATATGTCTATAATGAGCTGGGTCAGTCCAGTCTCTGCTCAGCTTCAGACAGTAGATACTAAAGCAGCTTTCCAGGATTCCAGCAGAGAACCTTGTAGATTTCTGGCATGCAAACTTATCATCTTCAACAAAACTCTTAAGACCTTTTCAGGTAAAGCTTACTATAACTCAGCAATAAGGTAATCTGGGCCACAGTCTTATGGGTTTTTTTGAACATATGCATCCATTTCAATATATCCTCTTTTAAAATATGTCATCAGATTTCTTTCCTCTGAGTCACCAAAATGTAGGAGTCATGCCTGCAATGACAAGGCCACAACCTTTCCCCAAATTTATGTAGTTACTATTTATGTTCTCCACCTAATCCAAAATCAACTAAAGTATTCCTTCTAAAGAGAGCATCCTCTACTTACAGACATGGTCCCTAAAACAACTTCACCGTCTTTCTTATGCACTGTATCCATCTGGGTGAACCATTTCAAATGCTGGTGGGTGGCTACATAGTAGCTATACAGTACTAAATGCCTAGACAGTAAATTTCCCTACAAAGTTAGGATTATATCCTAAACCTGTCAAACAATGTAGCTTTGCATGGAAATAAGTTAGAACAGCTAGCTTCCACATCAAATAGCACTACCATATCCTAGCACTGTGTAACATCTTTCCCTTAACCCCAGAAAATACCCTAGGAGAACCTCCGTTAAAATGCAATCCCTAATCCTAAACCACCCACCCTGTTACAGGACTAAATAGCATGGATGTGCAACTTCCCAATGTCTCTGTGGCCAGCTTGGTAGATTTGGGCATACTAAGGCAATGCAACAATTGTCTCATGCTCTCATTAAAGAAAATAACATGGTATGCAAGAGGTGTAAATACACAACTTTTTTGGCAGCAAAAATCATACATACAACAGAGGTTGTCAGGAATACCCACATTAAATCCCTCACACATACCTCTCACCACACACACACAGGTTGTCTTATGCTGAGATCCTTAAAAGAAACCTTCCCAAATCTCAAAGACCTTCAAAGCAGCATAATAGCGATACTGCTCCTCAGCAATCATTAAAGCACACACCAAAATCAATGCCAAACATCTCACGTGAGCCTACACCTAATGGTCCCCAAAGTATAAAGCCCATAAGGCAAGCATATAAGTTACCTTATACTCTTGTCATTGGGGACTCCATTGTGCTATACACAGATGTTCCACTCACCAGGTTAGACAAGGAGAACATAATAGTTAGTCACCTATCAGGAGCCAGGACCAACAATATCACTCGCACACTGAAGTTACTGCACCCAGGTACCAACAGGATTCTATCATAGTCCATGTGGGTGTAAATTACCTTTGACATACCTCACTGGACTATGAAAAGAGAAATAATGGATCTCTTGAAATATGAGTCACAGATAGATATCAACCTTGCACTAAGCAGCACTCCATCCTCACCAAGGATGATGCCACAGTATTAACATAAAATAATCGATTTTAATAACTGGCTTAGTTCCAAGTGTCACTTCAGGGGATACCATATCTGTCAGCATAGGTTCATGCTAAGCTAACCGCCCTTGCGAGCCATTTTAAGCCTAGCCAATTATCCCATGTGAGACTCAAACCCTGCACCTTGTGTTTGTAAGGCAAACACCTTAACCATTAGGCCACCCTCCCAACTAGCATGGGAGGATATCATCAAAAGACCACATTGTTTATCTAAGGATGGGCTGCACCTGTTCCTGTTATGCTTTTGGATATTGGCAAAAATGTTATCCACCCCTTATAGCCTTTTTAGGCAATGCCAAAAAAACAAAACTACCAGCATAGTGAAAACATCTAAAAGCAACTTTGCTTGGAGCCTAAGCAAAAAACTCTACACCCTTCAAGTCCTCATTACTTTGGAGAATGTAGATATCTGTGCTGTGACTGAGACTTGGTTGTAAGCCACAGAAGGTATTCCAAAAGTGCAAAATTATAGTGACTTCCACACATTTAGACCAAAAAGAGTACAGACCTGTGCCATAGGTGGAGGTGTTTCAATTTACATTAGCAACAAACAAACCTCCAGGATGGTTAAACAGAATGATACCATGGAGTGCATGCACATGTAAATCACCATAAATAGGATCCCTCACCATATCATGGCTAGCCACAGGTTATCATCTATGCCCCTAGAGTCTCAAGACTCTTACCTAAACCTACTAGAGGCATTCACCATCCTACTAAACACCTTAATCATGGGTGACTTTAACTACTCCCGTATAAGACTGGGAAATGTACACTGTCTCAAACTGACAGGCACAAAGTTTCCTGGAATTTATTAACACAAATCCCCTGGAGCAGATAACGCACACTTCAACCAAATGATCAAGCATACTGGATCTGTTACTCCCCAGCATGAAAGAGCATTGTAATCCACCATGTGCCTCATTTGAAGTAAAAATCATGCAAGAAAATCCAGCTAAATCGGTAACAGGTAGGAACTACTCAAAATAAATCTACATCCTATTAGGTCCCAATACAAACATGAGTGGCTACATAGAAGTACTTACCAGAAATAAGCTCAAAACAAACACTAAAAACAAACCTCACAGGGTATATACTGAAAAAAAAATATGGCCAGAATCAGGAAGAGCAACTCCCTTAAAGACAAGTACTCTCTTATACAACTAAATAAGAAACTAAGAGGTTTAATTAAGTACAACAAGGCCATCAATGACACCAGGATAGCCTTACAGGCTAAAAACAATAAGCAGGCCTTTTTCAGCTATGTCCAGAACCTTAGATATAGCACACAGCAGTGTACTGAACTGGTGGTGAACAGTACCAACTTCACCGATCAGGGTGACATAGCAAATCTACTGGCTGATAAATTCAGCTCAGACTTCATCCCCCACTCCACCTCTACCAGCTTCACCAGGTGAAATTCCTTCCAACCTCCTTCCCCCAGCTTACAGCAGGTACCAAGTGCAGGTAGCACTTGCTAAATCCAAGAACACCACCTCTATGGATCCCGACAACATTCCTAGTTGCTTTTTGAACAGTTTAAAACATGGCCTATCATGACTACTTCAGGTGCTCTTCAACTACAGCCTTGAAACAGGCTACATTCCAAGAATTCCCTAAGACCCATCAGTCTAACAAGCCTAATATGCAAAGTCATGGGACAAATTATCATGGAAATGATAAACCAGGACATTAGCAACCCACAGACACTGGACCCTTTTTAATTTGGATTAGTTATAAGAAGGTCTTGCCTACCTAACCTAGTAGACTTCTTTGAGAGGGTCACCATGCAATGGATGAGGGTAAAACAGTGCATACTGCATATCTTGACCTAGCTAAGGCATTCAATACAATACTCCTCTCAGGTATTGTTGACAAGCTGTCTGAGCTAGGTGTAACTCCTTACATAGTTCACTGGATTGCCAGCTGGCTTACAGACAGGACCCAAGATGTCAGGAACAGTGAAACCACCTGCACCAAGAGACCGGTCACCAGAGGAGTACCCCAGGGCTCCATGCTGGGCCCGCTCCTGTTTGGCATCTACTTCTCAGATGTCAAGGCTAATATTCAAGGCATCTGGTTCACTAACTTCACAGATGACAGTAAATTGGTAGCTATTTTAAATTCTTCCCAAGACACCAACATCTTGCATGTGGGTTTAACACAGACGACTCGTGCAAAAGCCATGGCCTAAAACCCAATGCAAAAAAATGCATTATAATGCCCTTTGGGAAAGTGTTGACCTTAATTTCTCCATCAGTAAAATGCCCCTAAGAGTAAACTCAGTAGTAAGGGATCTGGGAACATATACAGACAGCAGTCTGGCATGTGACAAACACATAGCTAAGATAATAAGATAATCATTCTATGTTGCCCAATTTATAGGTAAGGATATAGCATCCAGGTCCAAGGAGGTTTTAGTACAACTCTACTCTTCTCGACCCTTATCAGACCTATCATTGAATACAATGACACCTTTGGTATGTATCTAACCTGACACTTGTAACAGCTGGAATGCCCACAAAGATTTCTCACCAGGATAATTCAGAGCATGAATACCCCATTCTATACTGATCACCTAAAGGCTCTGTCTCTGTATTCAATCTCCTAAGGGCTGCTGAGAGGGAATTTTTGTCTGGTTTACAGCAGGGTTTCCTCAGACCCAGCCCTAATGGATCTGTTGCACATGCCAAAAACAAACAGCACCAGAAATCCAGGATCCAGGGATCTAAACTTATTATGTCATAAACAGAACATGCTGGAGAGACAGACATGTCTCAAAGGATTCCTGCACTATGGAAGAGGCTCAACATCTATGTAAAACTAAAAGAGTTCATCCCTGACCCTATTCAAAAACACCTTGACAATTTGATGTAAAATCATAAATTTATCTCTGGTCTGGCCCCCATGTCCCTTATGTTCAGAGACCATCAATAAGAAAAGTATTATCCTAACTAACACCCCCTCTACAAATCCTTAGTTACCTCCTTACTAACAATCACCCCCTCCTCCGCTCCTGCTTAGGCACCCATGATACTCAGGACTCAAATGGTTTGGAGTGTGTGGCTAGGCTTGTAAGGGCCCTAGGGGTCATTAACCTAGCTACAACTTCACTTTATTTATTTTATCTATCTATCTAGCTATATATATATATATATATATATATATATATATATATATATATATATATATATATTTATTTAGTTAGTTATTTATTGCATTTGGTGACTGAGATAGTCCACTGGTTTAGCCTTAACCAAAGATGGCTTGAAAGAGGCATAGTTTTCATCTGCTTGCCATTTCTGGCAATTCTGTGAAAAACAGGTTTCAAAATGTATGTGATCCAGTGTTATACACTTTCTCGAAAATTTTCTCCAATGTCTTCATATCTTCTTTCGGCTTTTCCTGGTTAGGGGTCACCACAGCAGATCACTTGTCTGCTCATGATTGGCAGTGGAGTTTTACAGTGTCGAGTTGCCAGCCCGGCACCCAACTTTCCACAGAAGGCACACACATGCACACACTCACACCTAAGGCCAATTTAGAGTGTCCAATCCACTTACAGCATGTCTTTGGGAGGAAACGGGAGCATCTGGAGGAAACCCATGCGACCACAGGGAAGACATGCAGACTCCGCACAGAAGGCACCCCAGCCGAGGATTGAATCGGAGAACCTCTTGCTGTGAGGTGGCAATGCTAACCGCTGCATCACCGTGACTGCCAATGTCTTCATATCTGAATTGTTAAAATATTTAAAGGATTACCAATGCACAAGCTCAGAATGTTCAACCTCCACCTCAAATACATTACTCAGAAAGCCTCTAAGATGTCCACTACTTTATAAGAATTCCAGAGGATAACTTTGCAAATGAGTGAAAATTGAGGCCATTTTGCCAAGCAACACTTTTAAATTGGAATGCATTTATTTTATTTATCATTAAGCCATGATCAGAAAGAGTTAATGGGGTTGCATTTAAAAAGGAGCAGGATCCTGCTAGTTCCCAGAAACAAAACTTAAAATGTCTGAAGCCAGGTACTGTGGACTTGTCACTTGTGGATAATAAGTAAAAGTAAAAGATCTCCCATCTTCAAGGCTGTAATATCCACCAGACCCAGAATGGAGGTAAACTCTTAAGTGTCCTTCACCAAGGGTACTAACCAGCAAAGGACCTTCACTTGTACAACAAACAAATGTGTATGCATTAAAATCTCTGATCCAGATGGCTCTCAGCTTCACATAATGCCATGTTGTAAAGGCTTTTGAATTTCTCATTATGAAACTGTAGACAAAAACAATTTTATGGGGCTCACCTTAAACCCAAGTGATTCTTTTCAGGGTGCCAGCAGAAGTCCAATGTTCAGGATATCAGTGCAACTCCTAAAATGCATTCTGATCTAGAAAGGCCTCACCCCTCTTCCTGCCTGTACTAAATGCAGGGGAACCCCAGGCCTTGTAACTTATCTTCGCTAATTCATTATGCTATAGCTCAGGCAAACTTAATCACAAACAAAAACCACTTGGCAATAGATCCAAAAAGTGAATTTATTCAAAACACCTTAGCGCCTCAGGCAACACAGCCTTCAAGAAGTGTAATGCATGTAAGAATACATTCCCCTTAAATACACTCCCCAATAAAACAATTAGTGAGGCAATCAAGCCTCAATTAAATTAAATATCTCCAATTAATTTAACCATTAAGTCCACTGGGTGCCAAAGTATTATACTGAAAAAAAAAATACTTTCTCAGCTTCCTGAACCAGTCTTATGGACTTAATTTCTACAAACATGCTCCTGGTCTACAAACCATAAACTCATAGACACTTACTCTGAAACAAATATTGATTTCTTAAAACTAGGCATGAACTTTCACGTTTCACCTTTCTTAAAAATTCTAAACCTCATAGGAATCCCATTTCCTAAGTAAATGTGTATGATTATCACTCACCCTAAAGGTGATCAAGTTCCAATGTATTTTCATCTACCTGCCTTTGGATCTAACTATTTTTATTTATTTTTTTTATTTATTTATCATTTGTTGACCGGGAAAGTCCGACTAGGTTCCACAGAGCCTGTTTTCAGCGGAGGCCCGGGGAGAAATGCTCCAGAAACTACCTCCACACAACTAGTCAACGTCACTTTCTATTAGATACTGAATGCTAGCCTGTTAGATACACTATGGTAACTAATTATACAAGACCACTGAGTACTTTCATTGGGAATTTCTATTTTCCTAATCATTGTGCAACCAAAGTTATTATATAACTTTAGGGAGTTTGACCCCTCTCCCCCCACATAAAGGGTGCAGAGTGGCTTGTTTACCCTGCAAAAGCACATATTTTGGAGTATGTATGAGTATTCTTGATCAGTTGTGATCAACTTGATGTTTTTTAAGCAAAAATGCATTGATTGTCCATAGCAGAAACAAAAATGCCATGGTCTCATGCTTGATCCTACTCAAACTTTCCAGTACACTCCTCAGTCATAACTAGTGAAAGGCTTGGTCACTAAAAAGGGCTTATTAACTCATTTATATACTTACCTTACAAATTTGCATCTCTTTTGCTAAGAATATCTTGATCTTCCTCTTCTTCTGAGCTCAGATTCACACTGTACTTTCTATCTCAGAAAACACTAAACACATTCTAGATTAATCAATCTAGCAAATCCAGGAACTTACCTCAGAGTTTTCCTTACGTACAAATAACCTTCTCAATATTCCCATAATAATTAGCCATGTGCTCTCTCTTTCTCTCTCTCTCTATCTCTCTCTCTCTCTCTCTCTCTCCTGAAACTGCCACCAGGAAGGTATCTACATTCTGAGTGATTCAAGAAATCACTCAGCCATATAGATCAACAAGCCTATCCCTACCACATTGTGGTAGTGAACATAGCCAAAAGGCCATGTTTGACTACATTCCACAACAGTGATACAGGGATCTGGGATGGGGATGCCACTAAACACAAGGGACACATGTTAGTTACATGCCTTAAGGTCACCCAAAACCAGAAGTGGGACTGAGAGTGGGGGGATTTATCAGACGCTAGGGAAAAATTATAGTTAGGTGCCCTAATGGCACTGGTATCACTATGGGGATCAAGGTGAGGAGATTAATTAGACACCAGGAAAACTTTATAGTTATGTGCCGTAACAGCCCAGCCATCACTACAGGGATTGAGGGTGGGGGGATTCAGTAGACACAAGGGGAAACACTATAGTTAAGAGTTGTAATGGCACTGGCATCACAATAGGGATTGAGGGATTAACTAGACACAGGAAAATAGTACATGTAGGTGTTGTAATGGTCACCAGGGCATTGCCATAATGGTACTTAAAGTATTAAGGTGAACAGGGTATGAGGTAGACACATTAGCCACCAAGGTATACTAGATACTAGCCATAATGAAACTTCAACTATTATAGGGATCTGGGGTTGGGTGGCACAGGTTAGGGCAGACAGGTCAGGTCAAGTGCGAGGACTGTGGTATCTGTGTTTGTGTTTTGTACATTATGTCAGTTGGAGAGTGACTGCTAAGGAATGACACTGCTTTCATGAGCTGCAATTTACTACCATGTTACCAGATCTGAAAGTATCTGCATGGTTATATAATATAATTCAGCGACATGCAAATTAGCTAATAATGAGGTCTTAGCCACCTTGTGGAGGCTAATATGCCTCTGAATTGCAAAATAATACATCGTGGGAGCAAGGCCTTTCTATTGCAAGCCATACCGCTCACACTAGGCTATTTAATGAGTTCCCAGGTAACTCTTTCTGAACTACGACTTAACTTAATTTGAGTTGATTCTTCATTTCATCATCTTTAACAATTTCTTGTTCTTCAGAAAAATATCAGTTTGGTAAGTATCTGGAAAGAAATACCTTCTAGCATTGGTTAAACACATTGGTTGTTTCCTTTAGTAACTTCTAGAACAAGTCAATTTGGTATAAATAAAATAGTCTGATTTACAGATAGTTATAAAAAAGAAGAGAAGCTTAGTTTATTGTCTGAAATATGTGTAAAATATTGTAGATTCAGAATAACACCACCTAAGGAAATCTCTGCCTCTGGTCTTGACACATGTTTGAATCTCACGTTTTCAAGTTTTTACTATAACCCTTTAGTTGTATTGTCTAATTCTTCTACTCCTTTTTAGCCACTATCTTACATTTTAAGCAGTTAATGGCAACAAAGAAGTGGGTATCATTTACTTTATTTTATTTTATTGTTATTTTATTTAAGACTTATGAATCAGGTGCAGACCTCTCAACTGTCCATATCTGGGCAGTACTGTGGTGGTTTGAAGTCTCAGAAACACTGGTAGAATTAGTGCAGGCTATGTACAAAGACCCAATGACTCAAGTATGAACAGTGTTCAGCCTCACAGAGGAGTTCTCAGTGGGAGTGAGTGTACCCCTGGGTTCATCTCTAAGCCCACTGCTGTTCATACTGATGATGGACTACATTAGCAAACAGGTCGGAGGGGACAGATCAACAAAGTTGTTGTATGCGGACAATGTGGCATTACCGGCAGACTATGAACAAGAACTTCAGCAAAGGATAGGAGAATAGAATGCAAAACTGAAGGCACATGGGATGAAACTAAGCACAGATAAGACAGTTGTAATGGCAGCAAATTGGGGAAATCAGAAGAAGCTGAGATTTGAGAAAGAAGGGAAAATAGTGGAACAAGTAAACAGCTTCAATTATCTGGGAGGCGTGGTTGAGGAGAAGGGAAATCTGAATGATGAGGCCAAAGCTAGAATCAGAGGGGCTACAGCCAACTGGCATAGAGTGTCAGGTGTAGTCTATGACAGATGAATGCCAAAGAAGCTGAAAAGTAAGGTGTACAAGAGAGTGGTGCAACCAGTAGTACTGTATGGTATGGAAACCTGAGCAGTAAAGACAGAATAGTTGAAGAAGCTAGAGGTGATGGAAATGAAGTGCCTGAGGAGAGTGGTAGGATGCACACTGTGGGACAGACGAAGAAATGAAGACATACGAGCAGAAGCTAAAGTAGCTCCAATTACAGAAAAGATCAAAGAGAACAGATTATGGTGGTTTGGACATGTACAGAAAAGCAGAAAAGAGGTGGAGGTTATTGTGTGAAAGAAGATCTGCGACAGTCAGGCATGAATGTTGAAGAAGGCACTGAATCGAGAGAGATGGCGGCAGTTAACACGATACCCCGACCCCACATAGAAAATGGGAACAAAAGGGCTGCTACTGCTGATGGTGATGACGATGTTCCTATTTTCAGGCCAATCTATCCCTGTGCAATGATGTACCTATATTTGGAAGTAGGTCACTATTTTCAGGCTTGATTTTACCCCTTGACACAATTTTTTGAATCCTCCTCATCATGCATGATTTTTGAAGTTATCTAGCACACAAAAAACACATTACGTGATCATCATACTGGTGGGACTAAAAATTTAAAGAAGGATGACACACATCTTACATCTCCCTTTTTCAGAATCAAAAATGAATGACCTCGTGTCATAAAATTCAATAAGGCAGTTCATTAAAGTCGATAGATTTTACACCATCTCTTTGACATTGCTCCTATATTTTCCCATCATTTGAGGCAGTCTGTTTTTAAAACATTTTTGAGTAGTATATTCCACATTGCTACTGTAAGCAGGAAATGTTATTAGCTGTTTATTATTCAAATTTTTTGTTAATTAGATGTCCTGATTTTTGGCTGGATGTACCTATTTTCAAGGGCCTTTGTTATTTTCATCATCTACAGGTTTTTGAAATATAAAACTTAGTGTGACACACTATAAAATAAGTTTTGTTTTGCTGTTATATATACCATTGCACCTTATGATCTCTAGAACATTGTCTTAATTCATCATTATAAATCAGTGGATCACTATTTGCATTAGCACTATTGTTTATAAAATAATACAGCTGATAGTACTGTTAGCTAGTTTCTCACCTCCTGAAATGTTCTTTCAGCATCTCTGATAACCTCATCTCGACTATATGCATACTTGTCAGTATCCAGTGTTTCATAATTTCCTCTCCAGTAATCTCCATAGTCAGCATAACCTTTAATGATAAATGTAAAAATAGATGTAATTACTGTAATAATGTACATATATATTGTATTTAACTGGAACAAAACTATTTACAAATTAATTCTACTCTATATTGGAAGAACTAAATAGGGAAATGACTAAACATGAGCATTGTACAATGACTGGCCATTAACATTTCAAAACTAGCATACTGATTGGTCAACCCTACCGGCGTGTCTGTTGTAAATCGATCATGTACCAATGGAAAAAAGTCCTGTCACCCATACTTTCTTCCATTAATATATGCTATAAAATTTTACTTTTCTTCATTTTTTATTTTAAAAAATAAACTTAAAAAAGCAGAGACTTAAAACAAACAAGAGAGATGGGACAGAGACGAATACAAGGATAATCAGGTGTGTTATACAAAACTAGAAAAATATACCTGATTATCCTTATATTTTCTCTCTCTGTCTCTCCCATTCATTTGAAATCTCGATTTCATCGTTTTAATTAAAAAAAAAAAAAAGCAATGGAGATCTTCCTTTCTCTGTTGCTTCCTTTACACAGCACTGATGTACTTCGTAAGTGTGGAAACACAAGTCCCATACATATGTGAAGTCCTTCAAGGATTGGGAGGGTGGCCAAATGGTTAAGATGTTTGCCTTACAAGCAGAAGGTACAGGGTTCAAGTCTCACAAGGGATAATTGGCTAGTCTTAAAATGGTTTGTAAAGGCAGTTAGCCTAGTACTAATCTATGAATCAGGAAAGCCCTCAGAAAATGCAGAAGAGCACTTCTGTGCACCACAGTGCTATTACACAAGGACATTATTTAAGAAAATTAGGTAACATTTTTCTTAAATAATGTCATTGTATATTATCAATAGCCCACAGGTGTGTTTGGGTAATGCTGGATTTACCCATGGTAATCTAGCATTGAATCAAGGATAAATGGCAGGGATGAGAAGAAAATGTTTTGTGACATAAGCTACAGTTATTAATAAACATTCATATTTAATATATTTTAATAAGTCTTAACCAGATTATATGGGTATAACAGAATAACTGACTGACTGAATGAATGAGATAACATGTCGACCTGGTGGTGATCCTCAAGCTTAGCCTGTTATATGTAGTGCTTTAGTACACAGTCAGAGTGGGCCGTCAAGCAGCACAGGTGATTAGTCACAATTTATCTAGTCAGAAATCAAATGAGTCTGTTGTATTTGCTGAACAAGATGAGATGTCCAGCTGCCAAGCTTGGGTTATCTTTGAAAGTTCTGCTGACTGAAAGCTGAATTTAAAACCAACCAGCCTGACTAGCATGAACTATGCATTGCTACACTGACTGTAGGTTCACTGACAGGACTGAGCTTGGAAGTAGGTAACATGCTCCAGAGACCTTGACCTCATTACCACAGTTAACAGAACAAGCTTGAGGGATAGGTCCATAACCCAGAGACTGCCCATGTTATGGAATAGACTTCCCATACATGTCAAACAGAGCACCTCACTGGCCCTTTTCGAGAGAAATCTTGATGAGTGGATGGGAAATAGAAAATTCACCCCGGGCATCACTCCAATGGCTCTGCTCAACAGAGGCACTGGGAAGTAATGTCAGGTAGCATGATTCCAGGGTAATCCAATGGGCTAGGCTTGTAAACTCTCCAGGGCCATTAGCCTAGCACACACATATGAACCACCTATATTATGGTAAGGAGAAGGCTGAAAATCCTGGGTATCCAAGAGTCTAGTATTCAGGGGGAGGACAGTCTAAAACTGATGTGGGAATTGTGGTGAGGGAGAGTCTTCTGAAGAATGTGAGGAATATCATCAGAATTAATGACAGACTCATGGCACCCAGACTCCAGTGTAAAGATAGGGCACTGTTCATAATCTCAGCCTATGCCCCACAACAGGGTTGCAATAGCGAGGACAAGAGCACATTCAGGTAATAGTTGTAGGACCTTGTACATAGAAAAGGACAGTATGAGTTGGTGTTGATTATCAGGGACTTGAATGATTATATTGGGACAGACAGAACAGGATATGAGGCCTGTCTGAGTCTACATGGGTGGAGCAATAGGAATAAAAAGGAGAGGTCATACTAGACTTCTGTCTAGCAAATAGCTTGTTAGTGACCATCACATGATTCACCAAGAGAGGCAGTCACAAGGTCACATACAAGAGTGGCCAACATGCAACTCATGTAGACTTCCTCCTAATAAGGAAAATGAATTTGGGTAGAGTTAGAGATTGCAAACCCCCATTGAAACAGTTGGTCCACAGCATAAACCACTGGTGGCCACGATCAACTGCAAGCAGTGATCAATGAAGGCTGTAAGGTCAACAAAGACTAGGCTGGAAAATCTGGACGTTGACTAGAGTGAAAGCTTAGGAATTCAAGGAAATACTCAGGGGTCTAGCACTACAGGAAAAATGTAAATAAGTAGAGTTGAAGAAGACTGGCAACATATCAAAACAGCATGTGTGAAGGCTACAGAACAGATTCGCAGCCATGTCAGGTATGGAAATAAGGTACATAAGGAAAGCTGGTGATGGAATGCAGAAGTCCAGAAAGTTATGAAAAGGCACAGGGAAAAGTAGGAGATAGAAAAGATGGACCAGGCTAAGAAGGAGCACTGACTGCCTAACAAAGAGGATAAAAGGGCAATCTCACTAGCAAAGAACAAGGCATCAGAGGCATTATATCAGCTTGTGGAAAGTGACTCAGCAGATGGCACAAAGAAAAATTAAGAAGCTAAGTCATTAGACACCATTCATAAGGGATGCCAGCAATAACTTGCTCACTAGTCCATAGGACATCAAAGGCAGATGGAAGGAGTACTTCCAGAAGCTTCATAAATGAAGAAAACCCCACAGAAGCTATATTGCCCATACACAGCCTATGATGATAGAGGAAGAAGAATCCATGCTAGAAGAATTAAGAACAACACTAAGAAAATTAAGTCAGCAGGCTGAGCAGCAGGCTCAGATGAGGTCACAGCAGATATGGCCAACATGTTTGAATGAGTTAGAGAAGAAATGACTCCTGAGGGTACTCATAGCAGTATAGTTGTATCAGATTCTTGTCACGATGCATGAAAGTGCTGGAGAGGGTGATTGATGAGTGAATGTGCAGAATAACAGAAAGGAAGATGCGCAGTTCAGATTCAGATCAGGATGCAGTACACCTGGTCAGATATTTGCAGTGAGACAGATAGTGGAGAGGAAGATAGAGATGAGGAAACAGTCCAACTGGACGTTCCTAGACTTAGAGAAAGCATATGCCAAGATCCCAAGAAAGCTGATTTGGGCAGGTCCGTGATGGTTCAAAGTGCCAGAAACATTGGTAGAATTAGTGCAGGGTGCAAACAAGGACCCAATAACATAAGTGCAAACAGTGTTTAGACTCACAGAGTAGTTCCCAGTGGTTGTCAGAATCCATCAGCTCTGGAGTAACTGCTGTTCATACTGGTGATGGACTACATTAGCAATCATGTTGGAAGGGGACAGAGCAACAAAGCTGCTGTTTGCTGATAATGTGGCATTACAAACAGATCATGAACAGGAACATAAGCAAATGATAGTGGAATGGAATGCAAAACTGAAGAACCATGGGATGAAACTGAGTACATGCAAGACAGTTGCCATGGCAGCAAGTTGGAGAAATCATTAGAATTTAAAAACTGAGATAGATGAGAAAAAAGTGGAACAGGTCAATAATTTCAAGTACCTGGGTGAGGTGGTGGAGGACAAGGAAAATCTGAATGAGAAAGTCAAACCTAGAATAAAAGAGGCTGCAGTCAACTAGCACAGGGGAGTTTATGATAGAAAAATGCCAAAGAATCTGAAAAGTAAGGTCTGCAAAAACAGTGGTGCAACCAATACTTGAGCATGGTACAGAAACATGGCTTGTGGAGGCAGAACATTGAGGAAGCTTGAGGTGATGGAGAAGAAATGCCTGAGATGAGTGGTAGGATGCACACTGTATGACAGGTGAAGAAATTATAGCATCAAAGCAGAAATCAAAGTAGATTCGATTGCAGAGATGGTACAAGAGAATAGATTAAGGTGGTTTGGGTGCATGTGCAGGAAAGCAGAAGATTGGTTAAGAAAATCTGTATGAGACAGGAAGAATTCAACAGGAAATAAGGACATTAATAAAGAAGAAGCAGGGAGAAACCTTCTAGCACAGGGGTGTCCAACCTTTTCAGTTGCAAGGGCCGCATTGAGTCAACAGAAATGGTCTGAGGGCAAGTGAGGACCAAAAAAAAAAAAAGGTCTCTCACATTCACTGAAGAGCAAAAAAAAAAAAAAAACAAGACCCCAGGTTTATGTGGACTAATACAAAGTCAGCCCACTGGCTGTATTGTAGGTGAGTTTGAACAATAAATAAATTAATTAATGCATAATATTTGCCCTAAAATTCAATATCTCATTCTAATAAAAAAAACAGTTAATATTGGATCTGCAGAATAATTTCTGGTAGTAATGAGCCAATAGTATGTCTCATTTTACTGCTTTAATTTAAGGTAGCTCCAGAAAACCTTCATCGGTGCATGTTTTATATAAAAACTCGCGTACTGCATACACTTTGTGCAGGCTGCAACTTCATACTAACAGAAAATAATATTAAAATTGCTTTTCCCAAACCTCAGACATTTGAATAATTTGAAGAGATAACATTTTAAAAGCAAATCCAGAACTGCATTGCAAACACTGACCCACGCAATGGAAGACACAGCCGTTCTATCTGCATGAATTCAGACTCTCAGCGGTGCCAGAGACAGTACCCCAGCTTGCATTCTGTATGCAGGCTACAGGAAGTGGAGGGCTCCTATTCTCCTATACTCCTATTTGTAATACCCCTTGCATGTCAGAAATTCCTTAAATCACTCATCTTCATTTCCTGAAGCAGCATTTTGGACCACCTATGTAACTACGAGGGCAATTTCTGCAGGTAATATTAATGCAGACATTCTCCCTGCAGTTCCTATTGCCCTATGGGCATGGCATCCAAGCCCTTTACAGTAAAACAACCTGCTACTGAAGAAATGCTTTTAAATAAAGCATATACATTTCACCAAACAGGCAGAAGAGTGGGTTAAAATTTCATACATGCTGTTCTGCACAGAAAGAAGAATCAAAATACAGGAACAAAATATATAAAATGGATATGAAATTGGCAACATAGAACACATGGATGTTAAAACATCAGCAGAGTCAAGAAATGTAACTGAATTCACTGTCAGCAAGGATCCTGAACCAAATGTTGGTAGCTTCAAAACTTGACAGTTATGCAAGGCAACACTTCTGAAGAGTGCATTATGGTAATCCAACTACCACACTTCTAAGACACTTTTCCAATTAAATTTAAAAAAATCTGAAAAATAAAGCCCTCATTGTAACAACAACAAAAAAAAAAGGTCCACTTTTTTTGTACTTTGCAATGTCTTGCCATCTTGTGACTACCGCTAAATAAAACATATACCATTATAAAATTTTCACTCCTCGGTTTCATTGCTATTATCAAATGCACTGTAGTTAATCAAAGCGTTGCATGTATTGTACACCTACTGGTCAGTAATTACATATTAAACTCACAAAATTACTTACCTTACCTTTTGCTATGTTGTGTAGTGTAACTGTAGTCAGTGTGTACTCCAAAATAAAATAAATCCTCTCTCCACGATCTCGCTCCTTCCTTCAGCTTTACTAGAACTATAAAAAACGACCGAACGGTGTTTTCGCGCATGCGCATACCAGCGGAACGACGCTGGTATGAAAAAACATGAAAAAATGAAAGTTGGCGCATGCGCAGAACAGCAAAAGTACGCGGACATGTAAACACACGGAAAAAAAGGTAAATTAAAATTAAATTTAAATTTAAGGGTCGCGGGCCACATGGAAGAGCTCTGAGGGCCGCATGCGGCCCGCGGGCCGCGGGTTGGACACTCCTGTTCTAGCAGCTGATGGAGCAGATGCAAGAGGCCAAAAGAGATATGTTGATGGAGTGGAAGAACTTGAAAGCAAGATAGCAATATGTAGAGTATGCTCAGAACAGACAGCTCTGGAAAGGAGTTTTAGGAAGTACACCTTAGGTTTAGAAAGAAATTGAAGAATACCAGTGTAAATTGGGTAGCATATCATTCCAGTAACAACAACAACTAAATAGGGTGAGGGTGGAGGTAGTGGAACATTTAGATGCCTTGTATGAATATCGAAATACAGCCCTGGCACAAGCTTTTTATGATAATAATTCAAGGAATATGAAACATTTAGCCCAATGTCTAAGACAACAAAAGGTAGAAAGATATATAATGAATTTCAGAAATGTGTAAACTGGCCAATTAGAAACTGGCCCAGATGTTGCATTAGAAAATTTGTGATTTTATTATATTGTATAATGGTGAATCAAGAATTTTAAAAGTGAAACCCCAGACAGTTACATTTTTAGTTGGGTTATTTATCATAAAAATAAATGAAGAATAGGAAAAGTTCTACTTCAGGAAATATCAAAAGAAGAGATTAGTGAGACTTTGAAAAGGCAGGCAAATAGGGGACACTGTTTACAAGGAATCGCAGTAGAGGTGTGGTAGATAAGAAAGGACAATTTGATAGATATTTAGCTCAAGATGTTCAGTAAACTATTAGAGGAAGAAAATATAAGTATAAAACTGAACACGACCACTACGAAGTAATAAATAAAATCCAGTATTTATTATGATAAGCGCTTTCACGTCCAATCCCAGCATGCTTCTTCAGATCTCGCTACATACCTCAGATCTCAACATTTAAATACCATATTTAATAGCATTTAATTGAATAATTGAAATAATTAAAACCAATAAAACCTTAAAGCACTAGATCTAAAATAGTGCTATAAACAAAGAAACAGCAGAACAAGAATCAAATACACATTAATTTCACACAATACTTTTGTAACCACATTTTAAAACATACAAACAAATGGATATATGTGCATCAGAGTTGCATAGATCAACATCATTAAACATATATTCAATGATTCAAGTTCTCTAACTAGAATATTGTAATATGTGCAGTAAAAGTAATAATATAAACATATAGTTTGACCAAACTAATATTTAATATTTACGAGCTTCTAATACTGGCTTGATACTAATATGTTGATTCAGCCCTGGTTCAACATGAGCTCTTAATTTAAAAATCCATGAAAGCTCGACATACTCCAAATAGTTCATATTGTTGCCCCCCCCCTGACAGTTTTATTTACTAGATGTAATACTCTAAATCTAAAACTATGGTTAACATGATCACTGACATGTTTAGCCAAAGCATTCCGTTGATTCCGCCTCCTTATATCATAAATATGATTATATATTCTGTCTTTTAATTTTCTAGAGGTAACGCCCACATAAAATGCAGTATATTGCATGCAAGTTGCTAAATAGATCAGGTTTTCATCGCCACAACTAGCGTAAAACCTAGGTATAAAAGTATATTCAAATGTAGGGTGTTTGAAACACTGTTCTTCAACTATAAACCTACACATCTTACATTTATTGCAACTATAAGTACCCAATCTATTTGTCCGGGATATGACCCGTTGAACATAAGAATGTTCCTTGCATAGAATTCTTTTAAGATTTTTGCTATTCCTATAAGTAAATTTAGGCGTAGATCCTACAATATTTAAAATTAGGGGGTCAATCATCAATAGCTGCCAATTTCTCTTAATAATATCAACTATTTTACTGTTGTCATTGGTGTATCTGGTAAAAAATGTAACCTGGGCATCATTTGATACTCGCTTCCTATTATTAAAATTCATATTTCTATTACTAGATATCACTCCATTTGAAACCAAATTCTGGATGTTATCTATCATGGTGCTATTATAACTTCTGTCAATAAGTAATGTTTGCATGGTGTTCAATTCAGCTTGCACATTTAAAGGATCCTTACAAATTCTGATAATTCTGATAAACTGTCCCTTAATAATATTGGGAAAAACAAACCTAGGATGCATACTGGTATAATGCAGCAATGCGTTCTTCCAGCACGGTTTTCTAAATAATGAAGTAGAAATGCTGCCATGATAGTCCTTAATTATACTAATATCCAAAAAATCCACCTGACTATATGAAAAATCCAGAAGAAAATATACTGAAATGGTGGAAGAAGTCAGCAACAACTGTTATACAGAAATTGAATAAAGATCCAGCTGACCCAGGTATGTATAGACAAATTTCAATACTGAATCATGATTATAAAGCTTTTACAACTTCTCTTACTAGACATATATCAAGCTGTCTACTGAGGATAATAGGATTGGACCTATGTAAGTTCATAGAGGGAAGACAGTTATTTGACAACATAAATAAGACACTATTGATCCAAATACAAACAGATCAAAACAGAAAAAGCTTAATGTTAGTTAGGTTGAATGCTGAGAAACCTTTTGAAAGGGTCAGTTGAGGGTTTATTAAGAAAGTGCTATCACTGTATACCTTCCCAGACAGGTTGTTGAGCATATTTAAGAGAATAAATGAGGGGGCAGAAGCATATATAATGGTAGTGAGCAGGCTGGAACTGAACAGAGGCACAAAACAGAGGTTGCCTCTCTCCCCGCGTTTGTGTGATATTGAACCTTTAACTATGAAAATACTCTACATGCAGGGTTATAATTAATAATGAACACATGAGAAGATTTCTCTCTTAGCAGAAGACGTAACTCTGCATATAACTGACACACAAAATGATATCTGAAAACTATTTCATATTTTGATACAGTATCAACAGACTGCAGTATACAAGCTAAATGAGGCCATATCTAAGTCTATAGTTATGATCCATGTACCAACACATAACCTTTTGAAAATGTACCCCTCTTTGTGGGGACAGCAAAACAGTGGAATATCTAGGGATATGGTTAGCAGAGGATATTCACCAGGTAGCAACACAAATGTGGATGGATATTAGGTGAAGATAATTTATAAGATTAAACAATGGAAAATTCTGTTTATGGATATGCACAACAAAGTACAAGTGATAAATATGTTCCTGGTGCCATTAATTCCAGAGACCTAAATATGGCCTGCAACTTAAATAGAACATGCCTGAGTGACAGAATTATCTCCAGCGACTGCTGCATCTTTGGAATAAGCTACCCATTCATGTGAAACAGAGTACTTCTATTACACTGTTCAAAAGGAACCTGGATGAGTGGATGGGGCACTGTAAATTCTTACTGGGGATAGCACCCACAACTTTCCTGGATGTGGGCAGTCATTACTAAATGCAAAATTGGGTATTAACTAACATTTCTATGGCATTACAATGGGATGAAACGTCTAGGTTTGAAATGACCTCCCGGTTGATAGCCTTGTAATCTCTTATGATCCTATGAATACTCTAAGTAGGGCAAACATATTCTGAACACTTGGACAGAACATTGTGGAAGGTGTCAAATAAGGAAATAAAAAAAATTATTTGGAAAGACAAAAGTTGTAGAGTGAGGTGGAATAGGAAAGTTCTTGTGAGGAACAAGGAAGATTAAGACTGCCAAACCTTAAGACCTGTTATGTGGCAATTAAAATAAGGTTGGCATATGTGAATTGGGCCTAAGACTCAGACTGGAAACAGATAGCAATCTCGGGTTTGACTTAAAGCTTTAGGTTGTCATCTCCTGAAGACAGGGTACAAGGTTTGATTCTGACCTTGGGTTATTGGCTAGGCTTAAAATTGCCATTAGGGCAGTTAACCTAATATTCACCTATGAACTATAAACTATAAGGGAAGGGTGTATGGATAATGATAGTAACAGGATAAACCTTTGGGCCCAGGCAGAGAGGATGGATAGAGGAAAAGATGGTGAATATTTCACATATAATTCTATAACATCCATTGTGAAAAGGTTCAAGTTGCAAAAGTGGAGAAAGAAATTGCTCCCAATAAAGCTTGGAAAAAAGTAGAGGGGGAACAGGAGGATTAATACTACAGCAAAATTATGGCAAATGATAAAAAACAAACCTAGATTTTGTGAAAATCTTAGGAAAAATGGAGAACTGATTAAATGGGATAAAGACAGGGAGGAATTTGGGTTAATGAACAGGGAGAGACCCATTCCCAGGAATGAAGAATTCTTCTTTCGGCTGCTCCCGTTAGGGGTCGACACAGCAGATCAACTGTTTCGATTTCTTCCTGCCCTCTGCATCTTGCTCTGTCACACCAACCACCTGCATGTCCTCTCTCTCCACATCCATAAACCTTATCTTAGGCCTTCCTCTTTTTCTGCTACCTGGCAGCTTCATCCTTAGCATCTTTTTCCCAATATACTCTGCATCCCACCTCAGCACATGTCCAAACCAATGTAATCTTGCCTCTCTCACTTTGTCTCCAAACCTTCCAACCTGGGCTGACCCTTTGATATACTTATTCCTAATCCTGTCCATCCTTGTCACACCCAGTGCAAATCTTAACATCTTCAACTCTGCCACGTCAAGCTCTGACTCCTGCCTTTTTGTCAATGCCACTGTCTCCAACCCATATAACATAGCTGGTCTAACTACCCTCTTGCAGACCTTCCCTTTCACTCTTACTGGTACTCGTCTGTCACAAATCACTCCTGATACTCTTCTCCACCCACTCCATCCTGCCTGTACTCTCTTCTTCACCTCTCTTCCACACTCACCATTACTCTGAACTGTTGATCCAAAGTATTTAAACTCATCCACCTTCGCCACCTCTACTCCCTACATCCTATCCTCTCTCTCATTCACAGACATATATTCTGTCTTAGTCCTACTGACCTTCATTCCTCTTTTCTCTAGAGCTTATCTCCACTGCTCCAGGGTCTCCTCCATCTGTTTCCTACTCTCACTACAGATCACAATATCATCTTTAAACATCATAGTCCACGAGGACTCCTGCCTGATCTCGTCTGTCAACCTGTCCATCACCATTGCAAATAAGAAAGGGCTCAGAGCTGATCCTTGATGTAATCCCACCTCCACCTTAAATGCATCTGTTACTCCCACCGTAGACCTCACCACTGTCACACTACCCTCGTACATATCCTGCACCACTCTTACATACTTCTTTGACACTCCCGACTTCCTCATACAATACCACAACTCCTCTCTAGGCATTCTGTCATATGCTTTCTCTAAATCCACAAAGACACAATGCAACTCCTTCTGACCTTCTCTGTACATCTCCATCAACACTCTTACAGCAAACATCACATCTGTAGTGCTCTTTCCTGGCATGAAACCATACTGCTGATCACTAATCATCACCTCCCTTCTTTACCTAGCTTCCACTACTCTTTCCCATAACTTCATGCTGTGACTGATCAATTTAATCCCTCTGTAGTTACTACAGCTCTGCACATCACCCTTATTCTTAAAAATCATACCAAAACACTTTTTCTCCATTCCTCAGGCATCCTTCCACTGTCCAAGATTTCATTAAACAATCTAGTTAAAAATTCCACTGCCATTTCACCTAAACACCTCCATGCTTCCACAGGTATGTCATCTGGACCAACAGCCTTTCCGTTCTTCATCCTCTTCATAGCTATCCTTACTTCCTCCTTACTAATCTACTGCACTTTATGATTCACTATCTGCACATCATCCAACCTTCTCTCCCTCTCATTCTCTTCATTCATAAGCCCCTCAAAGTACTCTTTCCATCTGCTCAACACACTCTCCTCGCTTGTGAGTACGTTTCCCTCATTATCCTTTATCACCCTTACCTGCTGCACATCTTTACTAGCTCGGTTCCTCTGTCTAGCCAATTGGTACAGGTCCTTTTCTCCCTCCTTAGTGTCCAACGTTTTATACAACTCTTCATACGCCTTATCCTTAGCCTTTGCTACCTCTCTCTTTGCCATACACCTCATCTCCTTATACTCTTGTCTACTTTCTTCAATCCCACTTCTTCTTCGCCAACCTCTTTCTCTGTATGCTCTCCTGTACTTCTTGATTCCACCACCAGGTCTCCTTGTCCTCCTTCCTTTTTCCAGATGTCACACCAAGCACCTTTCTAGCCATCTCTTCCCAGGAATGAAGTAAAAATATAAAAAGATCAAAGGAAGTTAGCAAGAGAGAAAGACAGACATAGCTGAATTATGGGTTATTAGGAAAGTGCTATCATTGCACACCTTCCCAGACAGATTGTTGAGCATATTTAAGAGAATAAATGAGGGGGCAGAAGCACATATAAATGAATCAAGGACGAAAATGGACTTGAACAAAAGACTGTTAAGTAGAGCTTATAGAATGCTGATAGATAACTTCAAGGGACAGTCAGATATTTTAAGACTAAGATGGGAGGAGAGAGTATGTAAACAGACTACTCTTTCAAAATGGAGAGAACTTAGTTTAGCTTAGCAATATGAAACTAAGTTAAGAAAATATAGTGTCTTTGCCTGGAAATGTTTGCTAAATACGTGGGTGAAAGATGTTGCAGCTATGAATAATAATATGAATGAATGTAAGGGGAAATTGGAAACTTATCTTTTGGGCATGTATGGAATTAGCAGTCCTTAAAATGGATTTACAAGAGATACTAAGAAAGCTTTGGGGACCATCACTAAGATTAATGAAAGCATTAGTATTACTGAACTGGGATTCAGGGAAGGAGAACGTGGGGCAGGGGCATTCCCAGGCATTGTTTGCACTTCTAAGGGTAGTGGATAACAATAATTACAGGAAGCTGGAAAAATGTGAAGACGTCAACCATAACAGAGGTAAAAGAACGAATAACAGATATGCAAAAGAAGGAGAAAGCACAAAAGACTAGCAGTCATCTTAGGAAATGGGAACTACAGTAGAGGGTAATATATAATGTTGATCTGGTATTTAGTGAGAGGAACAATATAATTTTATATATATGTTCAGAAGGAGTAGGGGGTCTATATTAAGTCAGCAAAATAGCATAACACTGAATGCAGTTTCACCTACACATATACAACGAAATCTCACAAGAGCAACAGCTCAGGTCAGCAATTTTTTCCCAGGGAAAACAAAATCACTTGGCCTGAGCTATGACATTGCCCTTTACCCCACTGTATTGCGATCTCAGAGTTGGTATATTTAGTTAGGTGGTCGGGGGGTGAAGCCCCCAATTCTGCTATGTTTTAAGTCATGTGTTGTGTTTTATGGTCTACTGATTCTTGTCCTTTGAAAAAAATCAGTGACCTGCAGTTTTGCTGTTGTGGGATTTCGTTGTTTATGTGTCGGTGAAATATCATTCACTGTAATGCCATTTCTCTGACTTAATATAGACCCGAAGTGGGATATGTTTAGAAGGAATAGGTTTAAGTGTTCCAGTTGTTGTACTAGAGTGCTATTGAAATGCCTATGATATAAACAATTATTTGTGAGACTGAATTGCACTGGCCACAGCAGCAATTTTTATTTATGGGATGGATAATAAATGATGTTGCTGAATAAAAAAAAATGTTTACAATTTGAAAGGTTATGGGCTTGTTTAGGGGTGATTGAGATGGAGCCCCAGATTTTGGATACATAGGAGTTGTAGAGGAACGCACCTGAAGAGTCATTATATATTTGCGTCTAGTAATACATGTTTGTCTTTGGTGCCAAAGGGTTCATTTGGTAGAGTAGTAATGAATTATGTTGCTGTTGCTGGGGGATTTATCAGTTTGTAGATTAGGCTGTGTAAAGTGGTGAACTGAGAGAAGGGTGGAGTATCTTGCAGTTCAGTCCACTAAAGTAGAGTGAATCATTACTGTATTCTATGCAGGACACCAAGTTTTTGATTCTTTTTTTTTTTTTTTAATATGAAAGCCATTGTGCATTGTCTGGATCTAAGTCAACAGCAAACTGGGCCAATATTACATATCATGGTAAACTGACAGTTGCATTGATGACAACTGTATTAAGGAAAGTAGCACTACTTTAAATAAGAGCACATTTCTAGGGTCATGCAGGGTGCAGTACATCCCATGTCATATCTGCAGCCCTCTGGAATTTGTTATCATGTGGTGAAATGCTTCTACCAATAAAAATGATACTTAATAATAAGCAAGTATGGGTGGCCACAGTGGTACAGCAGTTAGCGTTGTCACCTCACAGCAAGAGGTTCTCTGGTTCGATCCTTGGCTGGGTTGCCTTCTGTGCGGAGTCTGCATATCCTCCCTGTGGTCGCGTAGGTTTTGTCTAGGTGCTCCAGTTTCCTCCCACGTCCCAAAGACATGCTGTAGGTGAATTGGACACTCTAAATTGGCCCTAAGTGTGAGTGAGTGAGTGAGTGAGTGAGTGAGTGAGTGAGTGAGTGAGTGAGTGAGTGAGTGAGTGAGTGAGTGAGTGTGTATGTGTGTGTGCCTTCCGTGGAAGGTTGGGCTCCAGGCTGGCAGCTCTACACCGTAAAACTCTACTGCCAATCATGAGCGGACAGGTGATCCACTGTGGCGACCCCTAACCAGGAAAAGCCAGAAGAAGAAGCAAGTATCTCTCTGAGTCAATGTTTGTCTGTGATCTTCATGTTACTTGCATAGCAATGATGGAAAGAAAGCAAAGGACTAAAAACAAGAAGTATTTGTTAAAAGCATGGAAAAGAAACAGCATTAAAAAGTCTCTTTTCCATTCCTTTTAGAGTGATATACCTGGCTCATACGATTTCATAAATTATAATGCTGCTAATCAAGGTGTGCTTAAAAACAATCTACTTTCAAATCAATACATTCAAGAGTATTACACTCTTGTATGAAAATGTGAACTAAAATAGTAGTTAATGGACAGGAGGTTGACTGAAAAATCAACACAGCATGTAACTCTGACACATTAAGAATTATGCTGATGGAAAGAAAGTCTTCAAACTTCAAGGAAAAACAAAAAAATATAATACATTACCATTCAGCCTGGCGGCCTCATTCTTTAAATCGGTGTATTCCTCATACAGTGGTCGCATTTTTTTGCCAACTGTTGCTCTCCAGCCTTCCCAGGCCCAAAGCCTCTCATAATAGTCAGTACTTTCAGCCATGATCTCATCCAGACCTACAGACAGTTATAAAAACGAGTCAGTAAGTTCAGAAGATATATCATGCAGGCATAACAAAGGTACTTTACAAAAATCCAATATTAAGAGTTATTCACTGCTTCAGAAAATGTATAAAAGTGTAGTATGATTGAGGTTGTTGATCAAATTCTTGTTTAAATTACTTTCCTATGAATTGTTTTAATGAACTGTCTGTAACAGTTGCATTAGTACTATCTCAAAAGCTTAAAAAGACAAGAAATTCCAAGCTCTTGAATCCTATGTTGGATTAATAGTCACAGGCCAGCAAAATTTCAGAAAGCTTAAAAGATCATTGTGACATACTAAATGCTATATTAGATACCCCCCACAAAGTATGTTGGCAGTGTACTATGTTTTTATGCCAAAATGAACAAACAATATATTGTCATTTGCTCTTACTAGTAATATGAAAATACTTGCGTAACTGTGATGGCTATATATTCATGATTTTAGGAGTAAATTCATTACAAGAGGATATTACCCTTGCAGTTGTTTAATAAAGTCATTAATTCTTCTTTTTTCTACTGAGTGCTCATCTTCAAACATTCAAAATGAATCCTAACAAAATGTAAAAGCATCTTCTCTTTTCAATTCCCAATTGTTGCATCTCTATGGTGTCTATGTAGAACAAACTCAGACATGTCAAGTTGCAAAGCTGGATCTGTCCTTTGTAGTAGTGATGTGTGCTGAGGCTGGGTGGGATGGCAAGTCAGTAGACATGGCTGAAGACATGATCCTATCCAACTGGGTATATGCTGCAGCTGGGAATACAAATGTATGTGGAAGCATACACATGTCTGAGTGAAGCACTGTGGAAGTTTCACATGCCCAAGGCTGCTACATGGGGTGACAGGAGTGACACTAAACAGCAAATCCTCATGACCGCCTGGATAATGTTACCATAACAGGGAGATGATGCTTAGCATGAAACAGGACACAAAATAGCTATAAAAATCGCATCCTTATTTTCTGATGCTACTCCCCAAGCTATATTCTTGATTTTTACTTTCATGTTGTCATTACCTTATAGGGTTCCCTTATCCTAGTTAGACCCTATGAATTTGTGCATCCCAGATGTAAGACATTTGAACTCCCAGCTTGGGCATAGGCCGCCTATCTCAATTACTGCCTCATATGACATGTGGAGAGTATTGTCTTGCACTTTACTACTGGTAGATTTAGGTAACATCACATCTCTTCAGATATCATGCTCTGGTGCGTATTTGGTGATTTATATATCAGTGTAAGTTGCTCTCTTTTCTGCCTCTTCCTTATCCACTCCTTCCTCCTCCTCCTCCTCCTCCTCCTGCTATTTATCAGATATAAAACAGCCTCATACCATTATTACCTCAATCTCTTCTTTGTTCCCCTATAATCTGATGTACTCTTTCCTCATTCTATCTTTTTAAATATAAATGTTGCTATTCTACTGTTCTTATTGTTTTCAGCGTCCTTCAGCACCAGCAATTACATTTTGGAATGCCACTGTCTTGTCCATACATTTTCAGAAATTATGCTGTTCTGTTGTTATTGTTTACCTTTTTTACCAACTATATTGGTAAATCACCGGGGAGGAGTACAGTGGTCCAGATGTTTCCCTGCTGGCCTTCCTAAGCAATTGGCTTCCCCATTCCATAGTGAGCGTTAGGATCATATCCACTTTAAATAGATTCGACTGCATTCTCTCTAGCTGTCCAACTCAGTCTTCTCATCATGTCAAGCTTCCTACTCTGACTTGTATTTATTGACTATCTGCTCAGTGTCTTTTTTAGTTTATTTAGTGACGTATTTATTATTAACTTTCTATTTGGTAACTGGGTTGTTACACTTGCTCAGGGATACTTTTCAGGTATGGCCTAGGCCAAAATGCAACAATGATGGAAACAATGCTAGCAGCACACTTCAAAGAACAGGACAAAATAGCATAAAAAAGCACAATATAGTAACAGGGATATTAATGTTAAAAATATATAAAGAGCTGTGCACATAAGTCTAGTAAATTATGGAACGTGTGAGAAGGAGAGACTACCCAGTTATTAAACAAAGCCACTAAAATAAAGATACAAGTAATATAAAATACATTATTTCAAATGTACTAAGTGACATTTATTAAGGTCCAAAACTCAGCAGTAGTATTCGAATGAAATATATGATATACAGTATTAGAGATAATGTTATTCAGCCAGGTTTGATAAAGTAGGCACACACACACACACACACACACACACACACACACACACACACACACACACACACACACACACACACACACACACACCTATTTTTCTGTAAAGGGAACATTTTTAGCAGAAAGGGGAATGGCCTAAGGCTGTTTATGCTTTACAGAAGTTCAAGAAAGAAAATGCAGAGAGCAGGAACAATTCTACTGAAGAACTTTTCAGCAATAATTGTCATAAAAGCTGGCCTCTGCAGTACTGTGCTTGAAGTATTTCTTAGTGAATATGGAATAATCCTTATTTGAGTTCATCCATAAGAGCCAAACAGTAGCTTTCGTGTTTAATGGAAATGTTGTGCTGTGTTTTATAAGGAGGCCAGGAGACTTTTGTTAGCGTACTATGGTGGTGTTCAAGTCAATATATTCTTCCTGCTTCTCTACCCACCCCATTGTTTCCCTGTCTCTCCTTCTCCTGCTTCTTCCATGCCCGTCCACCCCATTGTTTCCCTGTCTCTCCTTCTCCTGCTTCTTTCATGCCCGTCCACCCCATTGTTTCCCTGTCTCTCCTTCTCCTGCTTCTTCCATGCCCGTCCACCCCATTGTTTCCCTGTCTCTCCTTCTCCTGCTTCTTCCATGCCCGTCCACCCCATTGTTTCCCTGTCTCTCCTTCTCCTGCTTCTTCCATGCCCATCCACCCCATTGTTTCCCTGTCTCTCCTTCTCCTGCTTCTTCCATGCCTGTCTTTCATTCTCCTAGTCTGTTTTCTGTGTCCCTTTGCCACTGTTTTTATGCTCCCTTATATCTATCCTAGTCTTAGAATATCCTGTATATTCCTCATTTAGCCACACTGTTGCCCAATTCTTGTATATCCTATCCATATAGCTCCCTCCCCAGACCTCCAGGATCTGCACATCCCTTGAACTTAGACTATATTTTTCTTGTTTCCAGGATGTCCTTGTTTCCTTCACTTTTCAACTCCTTCTTGCATTATATTACATTTTTGTTTTTGCCCTTACTTCCAAGTCAGTTAGAACCCCCCCCCCCCCATAAGCTGCAAAATCCATCTAATTGCATAACTGCTGTCATTCATTAAGCACTACCATTCTTTTGGGAATTAGTGCCTCACTCTTTACAGTGTCATGCATTGCCTTTGAACTTCCATTAATTCCTGTTTTTTCATCATCTTTCTTGTAACAAATGATTGTCCTTCAAGGCTACTTATGAAATAAGATTCATTGTGTTAGTGATATTTTTATTTTATGAGTCTCAATCACATATTGTCTGCACTTTGGAAATAATCAGGTAGCTTCATCCCCGACTTCCATTCATAGGTTCATAGGTTTATTGATGTATACCAGGCTAAGACCACTGGGGCTTTTATAAGCCTAGCCATGTATTCCAAATGTATCTCTCAAGTGTTTTTTTCTAGCCTTAGAGCTTGCTTTAAAGGGTATATGTATGCCAGGTTATGATTTACAGGTTGCCTCTGTCCATTAGAGACATAAGTGCTAGAGCTGGGGTGGATTTCCAATTTCACATCCACTGGTCCAGGTTATGCTTGAATTGTGTTTGGGAAGAATTATGCTTAACATGGATAGGAAGCCTGTACCAGAGGATGGGAATTCTCTGAGACACGCACACACCCTGTCCTCCAGCAGGTCTTATTTATTTCTCAATCAAAGTTCAAGTCCCTGGATTGAGTAGTTCTGATGCTATTAGTTTTGTGGATGTGAAAAAGGTCCATCAGAGTAGGATCCAAGGATGCCATGTATGCCAGGCACAGATCGCCTTTCAACAGTCTGTACGAAACCAAGTATAGAGATAGGGCTTTGAAATGATCTGCAAAGGGGATCTTGTTTACACGCTGTATTATTTTTAAGAGGAACCTCTGTGGACATTCCATTTACTGCATGTACCTGGTCAGGTACATACCAACGGGAGTGTTGTACTCAATGATGGGTCTAATGAGAGACAAATACAAAGGAACGATGACCTCCTTGTACAAGGATGCTAAGCTTTTGCTTATACGCTGATCATCATAGAATGGTTTCCTTATTACCTTAGATACACTTTGGTAGAAAGCCAGATTACTGGCCACATACATCCCCAAATCTCTGACTACTTAATCTACTCTTAGGGGCATGTTATCAATGAGATAGGTTCCTAGGGTGGCTGACTTCAAAAAGAGCACTGTTATACATTTCTTGGCACTGTGTTTAAACTGTGGTTTTGGCATCAGAGATTTATTTGTGTTAGTCTGTCTTGCATGGTATTAGTGCCTTGCGGGTATTCTATGACTGATCCTACTTCACAGTCATCAGCAAACTTGGTCAGCCAGAGGCCTTAGGTATTGGCTTTGACTTCCAAGAACTAAATTCCAAAAAGAAGCAGGCCAGCATAGAGCCCTGCAGGACTCTTTAAGTGACAAGCCTCTTTGTGGAGGTGGTTTTACCTATCCTAACTTCCTGGATGCTATCTGAGACCCAGTTCACTATCCAACATGCAATACTGAGGGTAATGCCCAGTTCTGTGATTTTATTTACAACGCCCAGGTGGGGTATTGTATTAAATGCCTTAGACAGGTCAATGTAGGCATTGTGCACCATTTTGCCCTCATCCATTGCCTTGGTGACTTTTTCAAAGAAGTCCACAAGTCTAAGTATGCATGATATGCCTTTGACAAAGCCAAACTGTTTTGGATCCAACATCTTAAGATTTCCTACATCATTATTAATCATATCCATGATAATTATTTCCATGACTTTACATATAAAACTAGTCATACTTATGGGTCTGTAGTTTCCAGGCTCCATTGGTGGACCACCCTTGCTCAGAGGGATGGTCATTGTTGTCCACAAAGCACAAGGCCTGCCTGGAGGCTATGGTTAAATAGTGACTCCAGAGGTCCAAATAGTTCATGCTTCAGTCTATTTAGAAGGCCTGCTGGGATATTATCAGGGCCCATTTATATGATGTTCTTAGCTTTAGAGTGCCCATTTAGGACCTGCTCCCTAATGATAGTTGGGAGGTTATGTTGGTGGTATTACTTGAGGGACAGCTGGGGGGCAGAGGTGGGTAAAAGTGGAGCTGAATTTGTCAACCAACAGATTTGCGATATCTTCAAGCTCCATGTAAATGGCTCCATTAACAATCAGCTCTGAGCACTGCTGCATGCTGTCTTTCAGGTTTCAAGGATAACTAAAGAAAGCCTTATGGTTGTCTTTGGCCTTTGAGGTTATCTTTACTTCAAAACTGACTTTTGTAGACTTACTTTGCAATCGTAGTTGTTTAGTTAGCCTGATGAAAGAGTTTTTATCCTGCTGGGTGCTGCACTTTCTAATTTTAGCTATGATTTTATTTTCCTTTTGTTGTACAACCTGTTTATGCTTGGATTCCACCAAGGTGCTCTGTTTCTTGAGTTTGCTCTGGGCTTGTTTTTGGTAGGCACAGCTGTTTCTGTTTGCAAAGTAGGCTGGTCCAAATATCCTTTAGCTACAACCCAGGTCAGAAATGGCAACACATACAGCTGAAACTGAAATTTAGAACATATACGTTCAACCGTTATCACATACAGTATTACAGCTAATTAGGGTTAAATAATTTATAAAACAGTCATTGTCTTTTCAATTAAAAAAGTAAAAGTGCAATAAAAATGTTGTAAAGGCAGTTACAGTGTCATGGTCAAGGGCAATGAGGAAAGGATAGTTGAATTTCTAGTTGCTATCAATAAAACATCTTCCCACTGTGTCAGTGAAAAGCTAGTCAGAAAGGGTTATTTTGAATTCTGGAAGTGGTTTTTGCATCTAAGATCAGGGGAAATTGTTCCAATGTTACTGGTTCTAAGTCTAGAAAAGGCTCTTTCACCAAAAGTTGTTGTGAGAAGTGATTAGGTTGAGAGTTTCCCAATGTGAAGGGGGCTTTTTGAAGGGGGGGTACTGTCCTTCATGTAGAACTTTGAATATTAATTTGCTAAGTAAGAATGTGGCTCTTTCTGCTACTGGGAGCCAATGTAGCTTCTGTAGAAGAAGACAGTGATGAGTACAACTGCATGGAAGTACAACAAACCTGAAAACTGTGGCTACTGCGGTTTGAAGACATTTTGTGCTGTACGGGGAGTACAGGGTAAAAAAAGAAGACCATATTCCAGTTTAGGGAGGAGAATATTTTTATTTATGGCCATTCTAGCTTTGGGTGTAAGTTGGTGAGAAGTGTTATAGCAAACTTTTAGTTGAGAGATTACTTTATGAATAAGGAGATGGGTGTGTAATGAGAAATTCAGACATGGCTCTAATGTTATTCCCAAGTAATTATATTCTAAGACTGCTGCTGTAATGTAGCTCTGCAAATCTGTTATTGTGACTGCAGGCGAGTGATTGAGTTTATATGGTGAGGAGAATAGCATAACATTGTTTTCTATGATTAATTGTTTTTTGACATGGGACAAAGACAGTTTGTTAAAGGGGTCCTGTATCTGTGACGTTTACTTGATTGAAGAAGGAGGATATCGTCTGCATATAGAACCATATTTAAGGAGGGTTGGTCATTTGGGAGGTCATTAATGATTAGAGAGAATGGAAGAGGACCTACAGAGCCTTGAGGAAATCCTATGTTCAGTGTACCAATTGCAGATATTTGATTTTTTTAAAGGACTTGGAAAGTCTTGTTCTGCAAGTAGTTTTGGAACCATTTTATAATATTGGTTCCAAAGATAAATTTAGAAAATTTGTTAAGCAAAAGATTATGATTAACTGTTTCAAAGGCTCTAGTCATGTCTGCAAATTCACCAGCAGTCAATAGATAGAATTTTTCAATAGATAGAATTTTTGCCAGTGAGTAATGCAGTGGTAGAGCTAAATGCATTTTGGAATCCATGCTGCTTGTCAGATCAGAGATCATAACTATCAGTTGATTGTAAAGTAGCTTTTCAAAGCGTTTTGTCAAGGAGCATAGAGTAGAAATGGTGCACTAATTATTATTATATATGCACACACACACACACACACACACACGCAGGCACACACACATGCATGCACACATACACACATACACACACACACACACACACACACACGCACGCACACACTATTTTACATCATTCCAAAAACATGCAAGATGCCTGAATCCAGTGCATGGCAAAAATAAAAAATTCCAGCACCTTTGACCATAAATATCCAACAAACTTTATTCAGATAGAATTCAAGTAGTTCCAAATGAAACCTCACCATAAATCAAGACTTTTAACCTTCAGCTTTTTTGACAAATTTAGCTTCAGTAATACAAACTAAACTAACATATCTATAAATATTTATCTCTATAGCTATAGCTATATATATATATATATATATATATATATATATATATATATATATATATATATATATATTCATATATAGTAGTAAGAAGCACCAATCACAATAAAAATTAAAACTATATTTGTACCCATGTTCCAGTTGCTGTCATTGAATGTGGCCTGTTTACGTGCTCTTAGACTAAAGACTATGTTGTAATTTTCAAGGCTTTTAATATGAACAATATAAAAATGCATATTTTTTTAAATAAATTTTATTAAAATCATTTCATAAAATACAATTATTAACAGAAAACTGCTCATATTTTTTGATATTAAAGATAAAAAAACTAAAACACTAGTAAAAAAATCAAATAAAAGACAATGAACTATGTACAGCGATGTCCACTATACTATAGGTAAATAAATTAATTTAAAACAAGTGAATAAGATCAGGTTAACAGTTTTAAGTTATTAATTTACTAATAATTCAATTATGTTCAACCATTGAGTATACACTACTATATTTCTAGAAGATAAAAATGCATATTGTTTGTTAATGCTATGTATTACTTAGATCTGATGAAGCTCTGACAAGTACAAAAGCACTCATTTCTTGTTTTAATTTAATAAATCATGGTCTAAGCAAGCAATACCAGCTAAAGTCCTGTTTTCTTATTTTGAATAAGAATACAAAGTGATCTTTGATGTGGATCTCACATAGGAAGTTTTGACAATCATCAGTTTTAATAATTCATATGCTGAAATCAACAGTAATTGTTCCTGTACAAATAGTTTTCCATTTTTCTTTCATCTCTATTTATCTATGTATATAAATATTTATATATGTAATAGGTGGATTCATGTCGACTCATTAAAGGTTATTTTAGCAAATGGAAAAAAAATGAAAACTGTTCGTCAAAACCACCTTTGATAAAGAACTCTTTTTTTTTTTTTTTTTTATTGCACAGCTCCACCCCTTGGACATAGTGCATGGTCATACGACATTGAAGAAAAAAGCAAACTCCATTGTTATTGAATGTAATTTCGGTGAACAGCACTTTCTCTTTTTGTGTTCGCATGAATTATGTTCAATATAGATACAACATATAGGCTGGCATTTAGTCCATCCATTAGCTTTACATTCATTCTCAATTTTTATCACACAAATTCCCCATATTGTTCATTTCATCTGAATGATGTGGTGTTCTGCAATGAGAGTACAAAGCAGTGGGGATAAGGAAATTTCTGCTTATCCCCCACTGTTGTGTAGTCTTGGAGTTTGTGTACTTAAAAGATGTGTACACATGCCAGGAAGTATGGGAAATGGGCTTGCTCAGGGCCAAATTAATTAGGGAACTGATGAATCTCCAGCTCCAGACCCATGTATCTGAAATAGGCTGTTATGCACTATCCCTCGTTCAGTGTGAAATCCTGCGTTATTTTCACACCAAATAAATAGAACCCTCATAATTTTTCATCTCAAAGCCCTTGAGGCAAAATATCTAACACTGTGCTTGCCCCCCCAGCAAAAATATTTACATTATGTAATGTATATGTGTATCAATAGGGTCTATATTAGAACATCGAAGTTTCAAAACTTCGAATGTTCTAATATCGAACCCTATACAGCGAAAGCTGAAAATATCGAAGCAACAGAAAACCAAATTTTTTCCCTAGGGAAAGAATTTGGTTGTCTGTTTCTGTTGCTTTGGTATTTTCAGTGCTGTGGTGGAAAGTTACAGGTCGGGTTCAGGTAAGTGTGCGATTGTGTGGACGTGAGGGTTAGGGCGAGGTAGGTGAGTTAGGCTTAGGGCACTGGTGAGGTGAGTGTGCCATAGTGACAGACCTTAGGGTTAGGGTTTGGGTTAAGGTAAGTGGATAGTTAGTGGTGTGTGTATAGGTTAGTGTAGGGTTAGGTGTACAATTTTAGGGGTATGTGTGTCGATTGCTGTTTGTTTGGTGTGCTTGTGTTGTGTGTATGTGTTTTGGAACAGCAAATTTTTTCCCTAGGAAAATTTTCGCTGTTCTGTATGTTCGATGTTTTCAGCTTTCGCTGAATAGGGTTTGATATTAGAACATTCAAAGTTTTGAAACTTCGATGTTCTAATATAGACCCATATCAATAGGTAGGAGTTCAATGGTCGGGATTGCTATACAGACTCATGAAGAAAATGTACATTAATGTGTAAAAATAGTAGATGAGAGCTATATTCAGAAATATGATAGAGTAGAAGAAACCACCTAAAGTAGTGCAATAAACTTTAGGTATAAGTGAGGAAAACTAATAAAAGAGTAATAAGGAACATTAAAGAAGGAAGAGAAATGTTGGAGGTATGAACAAGGAAGACAAAGGAGTACCAGGTAAGAAGAAAAGAAGAGGATATGAGAACAAGGGAATGTGAGGAAAAGATAAGCAAGTATAAATATTGGAGGATAGTGAGGGAAAAAGAGCTTTAAAGCAAACAAGCACTAAAAAAGAGGATACAGAGGGGCAGATTAAGGGTACATGGTGAACAACAGAGAAGCATATAGAGGAAAAGGTGGTAATGTCAGTAAATTTAGTGTGTAAATGAAGCTGTGGTACATTATTTTGAGATCTGCTGTCATGTTTCAAACTTTCTGATAATTATGCACATAATAAAACACAATAAAACAATTTTTCATTGCAGAAAAACACAATATAAGCATAAACTCATCCAGTTAAACATATGCTTGCAAAGTAATCTGTTTTAATGTGATCAGCTCTGTCTAATACCTGGTTCCAGTGGCAGACAGTGAGTTGGATCATCATGTTTACACACAACACCAGTGCTGTAAATTGTACTCATTTCATTCAGAACAGCATTTAACTGAAAAAGAAAAAGAAATAGATGATCGTGGTTAGAATTTCACATTAAGAAAAAGGTGGTGATTGTTTTTCTTACAACATTAGCATCTGTTTACATAAATAAAGTGACAATTTGCATTCTGAGTAAATGTCACAAACCATAACAGACACCTTGCCAAAATCAGTTCCAAACATCTGTCACTATGTCTGTCTGTCTTTCTATCTGTCTATCCATCTATGTGTTTATTTATCTTTTGTGGTGTCCATCTACCTATCTATCTGTGTGTCTACCTAACTGATGAGTTATCTAACTACCTATTTGCGTAACTGTCTAGTTGTGTGTGTGTACAACATCCATTTATATACAATGCCCTATACTCAGTGTCCTACAGACTGCTACGAGGTGACCTGTGTCTGGCATACAAGGCATCCTCCAACTTGGTACAGATGGATTTACTGCATATCAGCAAGTTAAATGTCATCAGAAATACTCAGTCAAGGGATCTAAACCTCTTCTGCAACATCAACAGAACATTTTTTTTTACTCAAATGATTTTTATTTTGATGAAATAACACAATAATTTAATACATTCATAGCATTCAATAATTATTTACAGTATTTACATTCGGCCTGACAAAAAGGATTCAGATAAAAACATTTGTAGTTAAATAATAAGTTAATATATAAACTATGATAGTTAAGAAGAGTTTGGTTCCATCTGTAGGGTATCAATCAAATTCAAAACTTTCCTCCACGGACTATTAACCAATGGCTTAGGAAAAGTTCTTAACTCTTTAGTTCTTTTCTCCATTAGTATGCATTTCTTCAGTGATGATAGGAATTCCTCCATTGTGGGTGCTACATTAGAGTTCCATCTTCTAGTTATACATTTTCTGGCTTTTGCTAACATTGTCTACAACAAATACAGGTAATCTTTCTTCATATTATTACTATTAACAACATTCAATAAAATTAAAGACTTTGTCAAAACAAATATATCAGTATAGATAGCTTGAAGAAATGTGTTAATCTCATTCCAATATGGTTTAATATTAGTACAGTCATAAAAAATATGAGACCAGTCAGCATTAGTGGACAGATGACATCTCCAACATAACTTGCTGTTTGAAGGGTTCATTTTTGAGAGTTTCTCAGGTGTCAAAAAGGATCTGTGTAGAAATTTCCAATGAAAAATCCTCCAGAATTGTGAGTAAGAAGTTAGTTTAACTGAAAATAAAATGTTTGTTTTATCTTCCATTGATAATGATATTTGAAACCCTTTAGTTAGGGATTGCCAGTAAGAATCTTTAGGAGCTGTCTTATAGACAATTAAAGTGTTTTAAATATATATATATATATATATATATATATATATATATATATATATATATATATGATAATTCATTCTTAACACTGATATTATTATACAGAATTCCAAAAATCCAGTTTAGAATTTTTGGTACGGTTTTGAAGGATGACTTATGTATTATTCTACACAGATCCTTAATGTATGCTGTGACACTCTGAAGAACCAAGCAGTCATTAGGGGATAGGCCATAGGTTGACAATATACTTTGTGTGTTCAAAGCTTGTTGATTTTCAATACATTGCAATCAACAAAATAGGTTATTTCCCCATAAACCAAAAATCTCTCTATGTGTTTTATCAGGGAAATCCCATGTAATAGTAAATGTTATTAAAAATCTATGCCACCATTTTATATCTAAATTTGTGTTAATGAATTTTCCAAACACATCATAAATATTGTTTATTAGTGATCAACAGAGTAATTTGAAGGGATAGGTATATCTCGCAAAGGATACTATTGCTCTGGAGCATACTCCCCATCCATGGAAAACAAAGTTCATCAATGTCCAAATTCAAACACAACTTGGTTCTATGGATAGGAAACAGAATATTTACCCTAAGACTGCCCCTGTACTACTAATGGACAGAGGCAACTCTTAAATGCTTTGTCTCAAGCATGGATCCCGTCAAACTATCTATGGTATCATCCCAGTTATTCTCACTCTGTGCACTATATAATTATCAACCATGGGATAGGTAAGTCCAGTTTAATACCAACTGGGATAGGTTAATTCAAACTACAAAATCAAAATTGGCCAGGCTTAAAAAACACCAGTTAGCCTAGTCCTCACCTATGAACCTATGGAATTATTGATACGCCTTCAATATCTCCTTTATTCAGTTGTGGGTTGCAAAAGGTTAAAGCTTGTATTGGCAATTAATGGTCACAAAGTAGGACTCCGTCTCATTTATAACACAAGTCCAATGGATGTAAAATTTTATGTTATAAAGTATAACTTGCAGTTTAGTAAACCAAGAAAAACTCAAAAATGTATACCTGAGGCTTAAATCCTAGCCTTTTTTATGCTCATATCTCTACTCCTCTGTTCACATCCTAGATGTCCTGGAGTATGCATAAATCTCAACCCTGCACCATCAGGCCCACTGCTAACTCATACATTTAGCTGTTTTAAATCACATATGGAAATATGTTCAGCCCATGCTAGCTATTAATATGTTTTATAAAAAGAGGAAGTGAGACTTCATATGTAAATTTATAAAACAGAATTTGCAAAGAATAAGGGATCTTCTTTTGGGAGCTAAAAAAATAAAAACATCATTTCAGCTAGCAACTGAGCAGTCATGGCTGTAAAAAATGGTTGTATATTCAGAATCAGGTGAAGGTACTACAAATTTCCAAACGTGCATGTGTACTTTCACTTCTATAATTATTAATAACTTGAGGTAAAATTTTTAAAAAGATTATTGTAGGATAATAGTTTGCCTTTCTGGGATCATGATCACTCCTGGGACAATGATCATTTATGGGACCATTCAAAAAATTGCAACTTGAGTTAGATAGAAAGCATGACAGGGCTATTATAAAAGATGGCCAGGCAAAAATGTTCCTCTAAAATAGGAACAGTTTTATGGTTCTTTCAAACAAAAAGAAAGATTCGCATGGAAGAAAGATGCAGAAATCCACTCCCTAGAATCACATCTGTGAGTGATGTTTACCAATGAGCACCTACTAACTAGATGACTCATGCAGCCCACATAAATTCAGCCCAAAAAGGATGCATGGAGCTACCACGTAAAAGGGTGACAGGTGCAATGGCACCCAAAAGGTACAGAGGAGTGGGATGCATAAGGAAATGGCAATGGAAAATGTCCCTTACGAGATGAACTATAAACTCACTCCTGTAATGGGAGGTTGAAAGGACCACTTAGATATAGAGGTGGGGCTTTTATAAACAACATTTATTCTGGAGCCAGACATCTCAGTCAGTAGTGCCCCGCCACAACACACACACTCTCACACATACACACACACACACACACACACACACACACACACACACACACACACACACACACACAAACTTCTAGCTCTGGAATTGCTGTTGAGAGTTCCTGCTAAGACTGAATGATGGGTGCATTACAGCTGGAGTTTAGAAAAAAGGAACTGTTCAATGTGACTGCAAGTTGAAGAAAGGAAAACTTTGTCTGTTTTTGTACTTAAGTACCTGTCAGCTATTCAGAACATTTGACAGTCTTGGAGACTATACAAGTAGTGCTCACTCTGTAGTTCTGCTGATATGCATCAAAGCTCATGCAGAGAATAATAGAGGTGCCTGGAAGAGCACGATGGGAAGATGTGGCTTCCATGATGTGAAGCTGAATAGTGAATTGTTATTCAATTTCTGTGTTAATTGTAGATTTTTCATAACAAAGATAATAAGTAACACAAATCTGAGCAAAATATACTTGGTACCAGATCACTCAAAGCTAAAGGTGAAATTACAACTTTGTAGTCATGACAATACCTCTCAATAGTACAGATTTTTGCAGAATGTGCAGAATTCTTCTTCATATTTTTTGGTTTGATCCTCATAAAATATGTGGTTTTATGGCCAGTTAGTGAGGATTGTATTGACTAAATAATGACAGACATTTGAGTTTCAGGTATTTTAGAAAATGTATGGTAACACAAAACTTTTTATTCTAGCAGATTTCTAAGTTTATAAAAGCAATATATAAACGTTTTCTGTATTTTGGGGCCTTTATTCCCCCATTACTTTTTGGCTTTGTCCAGATTTTGTATGCTTAGAGGTTGAGAGGTGTGGAACTTGTGACCTAAGGCTTGTGACCCATATATTTGGGACATTCAAATCAAAAGAGGTGGTGATGTGTCAGATAACCACTACTTTGTAATGGCCAGGGTTAGACAGCATGAGTAGTGGCTTGGCTTGACAGACCCAAGAAGCTCATACACAGAGTGGAAGTAGCCATGGATAATATAGTAGATGGGTCTGTACAGGATAAATTCTAACTCTATCTCCAAAGCACCTTCTGGAATAAACCATGGCAGGCTTGGGATCTGAAAATTGAAAGGACTCTTTCTATTCAAAGTCCTAGCAACAGGAATGAGCTGTGGTCAGTGCTTAGAATGGTGGTAACTCTAAGACTAGCGTTCCCCAACCATTTGGCCATGGACCAGTACCGGTCCATGGAGCACTTGGAACCGGGCCGTCGGGTAAGGTAAAATGTGTCTGTCTGTGTGTGTGAGTGAATGCATGCATGAAAGCAAAAGAGTCAGTGTGTATGTATGTGAGATCGGGAGAGTGAGAACGATGTGTGAATGAATGTAGGAATGAATGAAGAAGTGGCTGTGTGTGTATATGTGTGATCGGAAGAGTGCGAGCGATGTGTGAATGAATGCAGGCATGAATGAGGAAGTGGCTGTGTCTGTTTGAATGAATGCGAAGTGGCTGTGTGTGTGTGTATGTGTGAGCTCGGGAGAGTGACAGCAATGTGTGAATGAATGCAGGTATGATTGAAGAAGTGACTATGTATGTGTATGTTTGAGATCGGAAGAGTGAGAGCAATGTGTGAATGAATGAAGAAGTGTCTGTGTGTGTGTGTGTGTGTGTGTGTGTGTGTGTGTGTGTGTGTGTGTGTGTGTGTGTGTGTGTGTGTGTGTGTGTGTGTGTGAGACCTGGAGAGTGATGTATGAATGAATGCGTAAGTGAGTGTGGGAATAAATGTGTGAATGAATGCAGGTATGAAGGAGGAAGTGGCTGTGTGTGTGTATGTGTGACTGGGAGAGTAAGAGTGATGTGTGAATGAATGCAGGTATGAATGAGGAAGTGGCTGTGTGTGTGTATGTGTGAGAACAGGAGAGTGAGAGTGATGTGTGAATGAATGAATGCATGCATAAATGAGGGAGTGACTGTGTGTGAGAGATCGGAAAAGAGTGAAAACGATGTGTGTGAGAGAATGCATGCATGAATGCAAAAGAGACTGTGTGATTGTGAGTGTGTTTTTTTTGGTAATTATTGTCATTTGTCTTTTTATTGTACTTTTGGAGCTTTTCTCCTTGGGTCTGGCCTCCTCATTAAACAAATGTCAAATAAACAAATAAATAAGCACTTTATTATGCACGCAGCAAGATGGCCGGTCCGTGGAAAGTTGTCTTACATTGATACCGGTCCTTGGTGCAAAAAAGGTTGGAGACCACTGTCTAAGACTACCTAATGCTATCAACAGTGACAGACGCCATCAAGTTAAAAGGAGATTAATTTTTTGAGCAACTCTAGTGCAGAATTCTTCAGAGATAATCTATATTTACATATAAGCCAAGAAGGCAATTGCTGTAATGGTCACATAAAATTGAAGGCCTGTGTGTGACAGGAATTTGATGATATGCCCAAGAGTACTTTCAGAAGGTTAGATGGTTCAGTGGTTGCTGTAAATCATCCACAGACTCTGGGGGAGAAGGTCAAGGGTCAAGGGAAGGACATTATAGGATGTAACTCAGTCAATTAAGAGGGAAGACTGTTCTCAAATGGATATATCATTAGGGAATAGAAGGTAAATGCAGAAATTCAAAATGCATTTAATTTTCTTCTAATTATCTACTGTCCAAAGCAGATGCAAACTCACTGGTGGTATAGAAGGGATGGAACCCTGACTATGCCCAAGTGACTCAGGTTCAGTTGATAGCTTGGAGGATGTATGTACACTTTGGAGTGCATGCACATAGTGAAAACCAGAAGCAACTACTACATGGTGCATCCTGTGGGTGGGCAGGGATGACCTACTATTGCACTGCCTATCTGCAGAAGTGAGGGACAATGCAATGCTGATGCCCACTACACGTCTCAACCACAGGTTGTCAATGGGTGGGTGTGAAGTGTAGAACTTAATTAGAAGAATCAATCCACTCCTGATGGCTGCATTAATACTGACCCGTCTCAGCTGCCCTTTGTGCTCCATTGATGGGGGAACAAATGGGATGATTGGTTTGGGAGAGGGCTGATTATCAGTAGTCACCAGAGTAAAATAATGAAAAAGTCTAGATATAAATTCTGTTAAAGCATGATTTCATTTTCCATAAAGTTTTTTTTTCATTTTTTTAAACAAAGTACAGAAGGAATTCCAGTGTAAATAAAAAATGATAGGGTGGTATTATTTCAGTGTTTTTAAGCATGAATACATTTATGTATAATCTGTATATATGTATGTGTTAACCATAAATATAAATGTCTTTTATGGTTGAGGACTGGATTAATGTATTTTATAAATTATTTTGAATTCTTGTTTAAATGTTTTAATCAATAATGTCTATAATATTTAAAAACAGTTTTTTGAGACCTACTATTCATCATTAATTGCCATACAGTCAGTACTACACACACCTAAACGGGAAGATAGAAATTCAATGTCTAATCTCAAAGATGGTATCTACAGAGTGCGGATGTCCTCTCATATAGCACTGAAGTATCAAGACTAAAACATTGATTTACTCACCTTATGTAGGACTGGAACCCACAACTTTCTAGCTTTCCAGTAACAGTGATAAGATGTATTGTCTTGAAAATCTAAGACTACTAAACATTTATGTATTAGCATTATTTTTATGTTGTTGACATTTATTTATCAGGATAGTGCATGAATCAAGAATGACCATTTACAGGCACAGCCAAGATGAATAAAAATATGCACATGTAGCAAACAATAGATGAAAATATACAAAGAGAAACATTGTGATAAAGAATGAAAAATAAACATTACATGGCATGATAACAATAAACAATAAAAAAAAAGAAAAAGAAAAAAAAAATAGACAGTCAGCATGCAAAGGTACAGTCCAGTTTATGTGAAGAACTAAAAGATTGTCAGAATACTGTAGTTAGAAGTTAGAGAGTACCTAATTATGTTATATACATTTGTACAGAACTGAAGAGTGAGGAGGCTAATGCAGAGGATGACATGATTATTAAGGCTAGGAGTAAGAGTGTTAAGTAATGTGCCTTTTTTGGAGATGGGAACACCTGACTTACAGTTTAAGATGGGTTTTAAGATCTTTTTTTTTTTTTTTTTTTTTTTATATATATTTTTTGGTCCCCCTTGGGACATCATTTAACCAGCCCAGCCACCACCACCAATGCTCTATGTCCATGTCAGGTCTATCGTATCTCCTACTTACTCTGATATTGCTGGGACTTGTTTTAGATCCTAAGGGCATCCTAGAGGCTTGAGTATCTTTGCATCTGTCCTGGGGACGACGACTTTATATGCCCTATAAGTTCCCTGCCTTGCCTCACATTCATCAGTTATGTCTGAGGGCAACTCACATCATCGACAAACATCCTCTCACCTGGAACAGGTACTCACATCCCTCCCTGCCACTCCCTCCATCACCTGAGCCACTAATCCAGGTCGACTGGGCCATAGTCAGGGCTTGATCCCTTTACATCACATTACTGGAACAGCCAAGCTGGGTAATAAGATATTTTTCTGAACTTTGACAAATCAGAAATCTCTCTCTAAGGGGCCGAGGAAGGGAATGAAAGGGATGGAGCAACTATACAGAAAGCATGCCAGGTAGATCAGAGGGAAGATCTTGGGGTGAAGAGAGACAGAGAGAGAGAGAGAGAGAGAGAGAGAGAGAGAGAGCACTGTGTGACATTTTACATAAATCTTAAGCAAATGTACATTACTAAGTCTTTGGTCTTTTTAATGAATGACTTGCCAGTATGAATTACAACAGAAATAAAACCAGTTTTACTGGTGGATATTTAAGAGTTACTTGTTTCTGTCATACCAATGTATTTATTCCATAGGTAGATAGGTTGTCATGCATTATTTGTTTTTAACTTATAACTTGTTGTTATCTGTTCTTTTAGTACTGGCTACATAAAAATTATTTGAGTCACCATTATCAATATAATTTATTATTAGGTAGATCATTTTTGTAGTATTTATTACTTGTCTATAGAGAATTGCCAATAATGTCAGAAATGGGAATACATGAGCCCTGTAGTGCAACTGAGTATAAAACCAGCAGTACAAACTTATGTAGAGATTTACAGATGAAGGCTAGCAACATCTATAATTATAATCAATTTGCTCAAATACACAATATAGTTATGTCATCATAGCATTTTAAGCATGTGATGATTGTCAGTTATGCAGTCTGAACCACCTTTGTTTAGTACAGTCAGGAAATCCTTCTATGTGGCACACCTCATCACTAAGGGCTTTTCATCCAGAAAAAAGGAGGTCATTGTCCCACTGTACTCATCCCTCATTAGACCCATTATAGAATACAACGCCCCATTTGGTATGTACCTCTCAAGACATCTGCAACAACTGAAAAGGCTGCAGAAATACCTCACTAAAAGAATCATAAGCCTAAAGCAGATACCTTATGCTGACCACCTTAAAAAACTCCAGCTATACTCTGTTGCATATCATCTACTCCGAGACGATCTCTGCTTAACATAAAAGGCCATGTCAAACCCAGAGCTGTTGGACGTACTACACTTAAAGAAATCCCAATCCCTCAGAGCCACATGCTCCAGGGATCTAAACCTTGTCATCACAATAAATAAAACATGCTGGAGGGATAGGTTCCTGACCCAGAGACACCCCAGACTCTGGAATAGACTGCCCATGCATGTCAAGCAAAGCACCTCTTTGGCCCTCTTCAAAAGAAACCTTGATGACTGGATGGGAGAAAGGAAATTCACCCCAGGGATCACGTCAGTCGCCCTGCTAGACAGGGGTCCAGGGAAGTAAATAGTGTGTCAACAAGAAGCTCCTCATCCTACAAGCTCTCCTCACTCTGGAGCATATAGACATCTATGCTGTTACTGAGATTGGTGTAAAGCACCTTCCGCACAATTAGACCAACAATATGTGGCAGTACACTAAACACCGAAAGTGTGATAAGAGACTTAGGGACACAGGTGGACAGTGGTCTCATCTTCGATAACCACATCGCCACAACAGTCAGGAAATCCTTCTATGCAGCACACCTCATCACTAAGGGCTTTTCATCCAGAAAAAAGGAGGTCATTGTCCCACTGTACTCATCCCTCATTAGACCCATTATAGAATACAATGCCCATTTTGGTATGTACCTCTCAAGACATCTGCAACAACTGAAAAGGCCGCAGAAATACCTCACTAGAAGAATCACAGGTCTAAAGCAGATGCCCTATGCTGACCATCTAAAAAAACTCCAGCTATACTCTGTCACATATCGTCTACTCAGAGGCGATCTCTGCTTAACATACAAGGCCATGTCAAACCCAGAGCTGTTGGACATGCTACACAAAGCAATCCCAATCCCTCAGAGCCACACACTCCAGGGATCTAAACATTGTCATCACAATGAACAAAACATGCTGGAGGAATAGGTTCCTGACCCCGAGACTCCCCAGACTCTGGAATAGACTTCCCATACATGTCAGACAAAGCACCTCTTTGGCCCTCTTCAAAAGGAACCTTGACGATTGGATGGGAGATAGGAAATTCATCCCGGGGATCACATCAGTCACCCTGCTAGACAGGGGTCCAGGGAAGTAAATATTGTGGGAATAAATAGCCAGGGAATTGTTATGGCTAGGCTTGTATAGGCCCTAGAGCCAATAGCCTAGTACCAACCTATGAACCTATGAACCAGTGGTGCAGCGGTTGCATTGTCGCCTCACAACAAGAGGTTCTCTGGTTCGATTCTCAGCTGGGGTGCCTTCTGTGCAGAGTCTGCCTGTCCTTCCTGCATTCGTGTGGGTTGCCTCCAGGTGCTCCGGTTTCCTCCCATGTTATAAAGACATGCATTTGGAGCATTTCTTCCTGGGCCTCTGCTGAAAATTGGCTTTGTTCCAAGTTGGACTTTCCCAGTAAACAAATGTTAAATAAAATAATAAATAAAATGTGTTTATTAAATGGCTCCCACATTAAAATAACACTCTTAGGCCCATGTGTAGAGGACCCAATTCAAATAGCAGATCAGCCATCTGGAGGAGCTGGTTGTGGATAAATGAGAGTGAGTGGCCATTGCTGGCTCATCCATCCAGGGTGTTGGGAGGTGGTTCTGGTTCACTACTTGTGTGATACCTGGTGAGATCACTGGATGCTACATCCATGGAGCACTGGCCTCAAAAGTAGACACTACCATTGTACAGAAGCAAATACCACAGGACCTAGAGTGTGGAAGTGTGTTCCTGCATAGAGCAAAGTTCAGGGAGTTCAGAAAGCCACCAAAAGGAGAAAGTGCTCAGTGAAAGCAGTATTGACAAATGAGCTGATTTGGCTTCCTGAGCAGGAATGAATAAGCTGACAGGCTCTCAACTCAGGCCGGAATGCTTGTACCTTGACCCTGAAGAACAAATAAGCCAGATGGGTGCAGATAGAGGAATCATATGACTAGGTTCTGCAAGGATGCAAAAAAAAAAAAAACTCTTAGAGAAACTTCTGTTCTGTTCTTTCAAATAGGATGGGATCAAGACAAAGAAGAAACGATTAATTATACATACATATATTCATAAATCAATCAATAACTTTATTCAGAGACATTGTGGCTTGGAAAAAGCTGCCTGTTACTCATACTAAAATCAATTATGATAGCTGAAATTAGTAACATAATGCTTTGAAGATCACATGAATATGATACATGCTGTCTTTTAAAATCTGCTCATGTTAACTATTGCATTTGAAAATCATTTTTCCACATCCTTCACAAAACTTCCTTTAAGATAGTAAGTGAAGCATGTTTTCATCAATGTTTTCTTCATGAGGTTAACTCATGAGGTAACTACATTAAACTATTGCTGAAACAAACTTCCTTGACATTGGTAATACTTAACTATTGTCAAACTGTAGATTTTAAATATGACAAACTCTGTTGTTTTATCGAAACTCCCATCTGTCATGAATAGTTTTTTACTTTGCCTTAACTGCAGAAGCCAGAATGGTTTAGTTCAACATTAAAAACAAAAGAATACATTTAATGATTCATTATGGCATAAGCAATAGAAAATGACATCATAAACATACCCGTTCATATTTTTCTGGCGCTAAAACTGATGACCCTTGCTCCTGCAGAGCAAGAAGTTGGAGTTTGTTGATAGACTTTGTAATTTCATTTATTGGGAACTTTCTTGAATCTTCAGATACTTTAACATAGAATGCTGACCACTTTGCTCCCATCTCATTCTGCAAATAAATGAGTTAATATTCATTTAGTAACACTGAAGGACAAATGTAAGTTTTATTTTTTAAACTGTGAAATATTCTGCATAAAGATAGCTACATCATTTTCAGGAAATTCTCAATTACATTTTTTTTTTCAATTAGAATGAATTACAAAGTAGTGCATAGCCAACAGACACAGATAAACAGAGGCACACACACACACACACACACACACACACACACACACACACACACACACACACACACACACACACACACTGCATAAAGTAAAATGATACTACATTGATTTTCCAGCCCTGTTAGCAGAATAGTAAATTTAAAAAATACTGTATCAAGGAAAATACAAAACAGAAAAGCATCACAAGACACAGACACATTGAACCACCATGTTAACTGTAGTCTTTAGAGGACCTTAAAAGCACTTATAGAATATTTCCAGTAATAGTGAAGATCCAGACCTAAGATTAGAAAGGTCACACAGACAATGAAAAGCAATAAATAAAAAGAAATGGAAACAATCTTCTAATCATAATAAATTCATGCCACTATATTGCCATGGTACAAATGACAGGAATAAAGTCAAACAAAAGCTTCACTATGAAATATTGCTGTTGCGTTTGTATAACATATTGGACAAGTTACACTGGAAGGAGGAACAATACATTTAATGCTGATGATCTTGTAACAGTGACAAATACACCACTAGAGGTTTACAGCAGCATAATTATATGAAATTCTTTAGTCTGATAAATACACCACACATTTTTTTTCTGTAGCATACTACCAAAAACAGTTTAAATTAAAAATTGCAAGAATTTTGTAGATAGTACTTCAGGTATTTCTGGAGCCCCATAGAGGGTCAGAAGTTTATACAAAGTTACTAGGCTATCAGCCCAAGACCCACTTTAAGCTTATCCAAACTTACTCCAAATTTACCAAAATACTGGTGGCATATGAGAGGGGTGGTTGAGGAGAAGGGAAGTCTGAATGAGAAGCTCAAAGTTAGAATCAGACGGGCTACAAGTTACTAGCACAGAGTGTTGGGTGTAGTGTATGACAGATGAATGCCAAAGAACTAAAAAGTAAGTTGTACAGAACAGTAGTGTGACCAGTACTGATGTATGGTACAGAAACCTGGGCAGTAAAGGTAGAGCATTTGAAGATGCTAGAGGTAATAGAGATGAAGTGCCTGAGATGGGAGGTAGAATGCACACTGTTTGACAGACAAAGAAATGATAACATCAGACCAAAAGCTAAAGTAGCTCCAATTTTAGAGAAGGTCAAACACAACAGATTACCGTGGTCCGGGTGCACATGCAGAAAAGCAGAAGACAATCGGTTGAAGACAATTTGAGACAGACAGGAAGAAAGCAAGAGAAAATGAGGGTGTCCAGCAAAGAGGTGGATGGATTGTGTGACAGAAGAGCTGTGACAGGCGTGAGTTTTGAAGAAGGCAGTAGACTGGCATTGAAAAAGAGAGAGATGGAGACTGCTGACACAACACCCCGACCCCATGTAGAAAATAGGAAAATGGGGGGATAAGGAGGAGGAGAGGAGGATTACTGATGTGTCATGTCAATACCCCAAGGAATTTTGCGATTACAATATATGCTTGTACACATCAAGTGTTCATAGGCTGCCCTGTCCATTAGGGATGTGGGTGCCAAACCAAGAGTAAATTTGTGTTTTCCGATTCATTGGTACAAATTACATTTGAATAGGGTAAAGGATGAGTTTTGCTGCACATGGTTGGGAAGCCTGTTCCATACAAGGGGTAATCTTTGAGACACATACCTGTCCCCCCAAAATGTCTTGTTCATGTCAGAGACAAGGGTCAGGTCCTAAGAATTAGGGATTTCTGATGTTATTTGTTTTGCAGATGTGCAACAAATCCATCAGTGTGGGATCAGTGGCTGTGTTGTAGGCTAGGCATAGATCACCAGACAGCAGTCTGTCAGAAACCAAATACAGAGATAGGGCTTTGAAATGGTCCACATAGGACTTATTGTTTACTCCTTGTATTCTTTTTGGGAGGAACCTCTTTGCACTGAAGCTGTTTCAATTACCTGGTCAGGTACATGCCGAAGGATGCACTGTACTTGATGATTGGCTGCACAATATAGACTGATTTTCTCACCCCACAGTAGACACGTGGTAAAGGTCAGGGTACTGTTAACATGCGTTCCCAGAACTCTCACCACTGTGTCTACTTTTAATTCCCAGTAGTGTCCATCTTTCCAAAGGGTGCTATTATGCATTTTTCACATTGAGTTTTAGTCCATGGTTCTGGCAGCAGTTGTTTGTCTGTGTCAGGCCCTCTAGAAGGGTGTCTGTGTCTTAAGGGTTTTAATAACCACTCCTAGTTTGCAGCCATCTGCAAGCTTGGTCATCCCGAGGCCCTTGACATGTGCCTTGATTTCAGAGACGTAGGCGTCAAAAAAGACAGTCCCCAGCACTTATCTCTGTGGGACTCTACTAGTGACTGGCCACTTTGTGGAGGTGAATTCCCCTATCCTAACATTTTGTGTCCTATCACTGAGCCAGCTAGCTATCCATCTGCTGACATATGGGTTTATACCTAATTTTGTAAGTCTATCTACAATGTCTGACTGAGGTATTGTTTTGAATGCCTTGGCCTGGCTGAGATATGTAGTGTGCATTGTTTTTCCCTCATCCATAACTTCAGCGACCTTCTCAAAAAATCCACAAGTTTAAGTAGGTATGGCTTGCCTTTGACAAAACCAAACTGGCCATGATAATTCTTTCCATGGCCTCGCATATGAGATTAGTCAATGTTACTGGTCTGCAGTTGCTAAGGTTCAAGGAAGATCCTCCCTTTGTATGAACGGTTAGCTGTTGCAGTCCTCCATTTGTTTGTCATTAATCTTGTCTGGATATGGTTAAATAGAGATTCTAGAAGACCTGACAAGTCATGTTTTATGCTGTTCTGAAGGTATCCTGGGATATTATCAGGGCCCATCTAAACAGAGGTCTTAGCTTTACAGAACACACTGAGGACCTGCTCACTACTGATTGTTGATGGAGACATGTTGCAAGGTATTTTGTTTGTGGGGAGACTGGAGGAGATGGAAAAATTGGAGCTAAATTTATAGGCCAGCAGATTTGCTGCACCTTCTGGCTCCACATAGGTGGTTCTATTCACCATTAGTTGAACATATTGTTGGTGCTGCCTTTAAGGTTGTAGGCATAATTGAAGAAAGACTTATGGTTATCCTCAGCTGTATAGACTATTTTTATCTCAAATTTGTCTACCAAGATCAAAATGATAATCTTGTAGTAGCCATATTCTTTATTCAATGCATGATTGCTGGAAGCATGATACAGTTATACTGTCCATGAGGTCAATTATAGCCCTGAGAATGATTAGATTAAATGACAATGAGAGACTTATGTAGAAATTAAGAGTTTGGTAGTCAGTTGAAGAAGAATGACAGTGAGTAATGACCTCGATCTACAATATGTAAGTCGTGAAAACACAACCTTAAAGTATAAATTAGCAGGGGCAGTATTTGGATTCTGTTCTGCAGTACTAATGTAGAGGAAGCAAGCAGAAGGAAGCTGAACACCCTTGATCTTGACATCAGTAATAGTGTGAACACACAAGGTAAATAAAGTAATAGAACATGTGCAGGACACTGCCTATGTCATGTTAACATTTGATGCATTTGATAAAAAAAAGACACAGGGGAAAACACAGGTCTGAGACTAGTAGTAGTTGACTGACTGTCTTAGTATGAGAAAAGTGACAATGAAAAATATGAAGGATTGACATAACATACGCGCTGTGACTCTGGGAAACATTATGAAAGGAATAGTTCAGAGCATGCTGAAATAACATTATAAGAATCAGGAACAGCTGAAGGAGAGCAGAGATGGCATTGTGCACCAGGAAAGTTAGAAAGGTCATTAGATAAAAAGCGGTCTCTTAAAAGAGAATTGAGGATAAACAAAAGGACATTACTCACCAGCCCATTGCACAGAGGGCTGTTCTTCTTAGTGAATCTGGTAAATCAGTGTTCAGTAAGCATCATACTCACCAGGGTGTGGCTGTGTTGAAGCAGAAGGGTAAAAAATGAATAGCCAGAGGCCAGATCTGCTTCCTCAGTACCAGAGTCTTGTTACAGGAATGACCCCTCAAAGAAGACAAGCCTGGCTGCAATTTTATAGGTTCACAGATTTGACCGTCAAGTTTTATAATATATATATATATATATATATATATATATATATATATATATATATATATATCTATATATATATGTGTGTGTGTATATATATATATATATATAGACATATATACACATATATATATATATATATATACATATATATATATATATATATACATATATATATATATATATATATATATATATATATATAGTTATATATATATGGGATCCCTTCACATGGTCAACATTTCAGACCATATGATCGACATTCGAAATGCCGACCATGTGGAACTGGCATCTCCGTACAGTGTGAAATGGAAAGATTTCCATCTTCCACACTGTAGTGCAATCTCGGAGTTGGTATATTAAAGTTATGGGGGACAGAGCCCCACACGAGGGGGTGTAGGTGGGCAGCAGAGCCCCCCTACTAGCGGTGTGAAGGTAAGTTTTTTTGTGTTTTTTATTTTTTATTCTATGGTTGACATTTTGAATGTCAAGCATATGGTCTTGGCCATATGAATGTCGACCGGATGAAGTAGATCTATATATATATATATATATATATATATATATATATATATATATATATATATATATCATCATCTTCTTTCAGCTGTTCCTGTTAGGGGTCGTCACAGCGGATCACCTGTTTCCATTTCTTCCTGTCCTCTGCATCTTGCTCTGTCACACCAACCACCTGCATGTCCTCTCTTACCACATCAAAAAACCTTATCTTAGGCCTTCCTCTTTTCCTGTTGCCTGGTAGCTTCATCCTTAGCATCATTTTCCCAATATACTCAGCATCCCTCCTCAGCACATGTCCAGATCAACTTAATCTTCCCTCTCTGGCTTTGTCTCCAAACCTTCCAACCTGGGCTGACCCTCTAATATACTTATTCCTAATCCTGTCTAACCTTATCACACCTAGTGCAAATCTTAACATCTTTAACTCTACCACATCCAGCTCAAACTCCTGCCTTTTTGTCAATGCCACTGTCTCCAACCAATATAACATAGCTGGTCTCACTACCATCTTGTAGACCTTCCCTTTCACTCTTACAGGTACTCGTGTTTCACAAATCACTCCTGACACTCTTCTCCACCCACTCCATCCTGCCTGTACTCTCTTCTTCACATCTCTTCCACACTCACCGTTACTGTGAACTATTGACCCCAAGTATTTAAACTCATCCACCTTCGCCACCTCTACTCCTTGCATCCTCACCATTCCTCTATCCTCCCTCTCATTCACACACATATATTCTGTCTTAGTCCTGCTGACCTTCATTCCTCTTCTCTCTAGAGCATATCTCCATCTCTCCAGGGTCTCCTCCACCTGTTTTCTACTCTCACTACAGATCGCAATGTCATCTGCAAACATCATAGTCCACGGGGACTCCTGTCTGATCTCGTCTGTCAACCTGTTAATCACCATTGCAAATAAGAAAGGGCTCAGAGCTGATCCTTGATGTAACCCCACCTCCACCTTAAACGCATCCGTCACTCCCCCCGCAGACATCATCGCTGTCACACTACTCTCATACATATCCTGTACCATTCTTACATACTTCTCTGACACTCCTGACTTCCTCATACAATACCACAACTCCTCTCTAGGCACCCTGTCATATGCTTTCTCTAAGTCTACAAAAACACAATGCAACTCCTTCTGACATTCTCTGTACTTCTCCATCAACACTCTCAGAGCAAACATCGCATCTGTAGTGCTCTTTCCCGGCATGAAACCATACTGCTGATCATTAATCATAACGTCCCTTCTTAACCTAGCTTCCACTACTCTTTCCCATAACTTCATGCTGTGACTGATCAATTTAATCTCTCTGTAGTTACTACAGCTCTGCACATCACCCTTATTCTTAAAAATCGGTACCAAAACATTTTTTCTCCATTCCTCAGGCATCCTCTCACTTTCTAAGATTTCATTAAACAATCTGGTTAAAAACTCCACTGCCATTTCACCTAAACACCTCCATGCTTCTACAGGTATGTCATCTGGGCCAACAGCCTTTCCATTCTTCATTCTCTTCATAGCTATCCTTACTTCCTCCTTGCTAATCCATTGTAATGCATGATTCACTATCCCTACATCATCCAACCTTCTCTCCTTCTCATTCACTTCATTCATCAACTCCTCAAAGTACTCTTTCCATTTCCTCAACACACTCTCCTCACTTGTGAGTATGTTTCCCTCATTATCCTTTATCACCTTTACCTGCTGTACATCTTTCTTAGCTCGGTCCCCTTGTCTAGCCAATCGGTGCAGGTCCTTTTCTCCCTCCTTAGTGTCCAGCCTTTCATACAACTCTTCATATGCCCTATCCTTAGCCTTTGCCACCTCTCTCTTTGCCATGCACCTCATCTCCTTATACTCCTGTCTACTTTCTTCATCTCTTTGACAATCCCACTTCTTCTTTGCCAACCTCTTTGCCTGTATACTCTCCTGTACTTCCTCATTCCACCACCATGTCTCCTTGTCGTCCTTCCTCTGTCCCAATGTGATACTAAGCACCTTTCTAGTTGTCTCCCTTACTAACTTTGCTGTAGTTACCCAGCTATTTCATAACTCTTCACTGCCACCCAGTGCCTGTCTTAACTCATCCCTGAACTCCACCTCACAATTACCCTTTTTCAATTTCCACCATTTGATCCTTGGTGCTGCCCTCACACTCCTCCTCCTCTTCTTGATCACCAACATCATCCTACAAACCACCATCCTATGGCACCTAGCTACACTTTCTCCGGTCACCACTTTACAGTCTCCAATCTCCTTCAGACTGGCCCTCCTACATAAGATATAATCCACCTGTGTGCATCTTCCTCCACTCTTGTATGTCACCCTATGCTCCTCCCTCTCGTTAAAATACATATTCACCACAGCCATGTCCATCCTTTTCGCAAAATCCACCACCATCTGACCTTCTGCATTCCTTTGTTTAACACCATATATAAAATGTATATATATGATATCAAATCAATAACAGTACTTTGTGAGATAACTCTTTTTTAATGAAAAAAGAGCAAAACAGCAGTTCAGTTGTGTAATCTTTTCTGAAGGATATGAAACAAATTAACACACAAACACCATAGTCTATCATATCAGTTCATGTCTAGTTTCAAAATATATTCAGGTAGTTTACACTTGACTTGATTATTCAGAATAATATCTCTACTTAGTCTCAGGTTTTCTCTTGTGCTCCACAGTACACTTCCCAGAACCAGTGCTGCAGACATGACTCTCCCCTTGCAGTGAAAGGCCATCTTCGCCACCCTTTTCAATGATCCCTCCATCTTAGGAATTTGACAAATGTCTTAAGTCTGAAAAGCTGTTTAGCCTTTTAAAATCAGTACAAACTCCAATTATTCCATTAGGTTTTGGGGCCAACAACATGGATCTGTTGTACTCTCTTTTTGTTTCGTCTATTGTCCTTATTATTTAAACCATTTGTTTACTACTTCCTGTAAAGCCTTCCTTTGTGGCTCTAGCATTCTGTAATGCTTTAAATTACTCTTTTCCTCTATAGTAGTTCAAATATGGCAGTGAATTAGGTCTGCTCTGCCATTCATCTTTGAAAACACTTTCTATCTCCTTCACTGAGAAAGCACGGTCTGTGGAATAAAGCCCAGTTTGGTAGGTTTGGAAGAGAGTACAGGAGTAGCCAAGATGTCTAAGGTTCTATGCCGGAGCATCTCTGAACATTCTGGAGGATAGTGGGGGGTAGGTGTCATTCTTGATAAATTGTAATAGTTGAGGAGCAAGTAGAAAGTCAGCACATTCTTTCACAGATAGCCAGTTTGCTTTCTCAATGGTTTTGCAGTGGTGCCCATTTCTTGAGGAGAGTGTGATGAATCTGCAAATAATGTTTGAGATGGACTGAATGGTAGTACATGCAATCAGTACAGCCTTCCAGCAATAAGTTGCAATTAAAACCAAACCCTCAGGCTACAGGCCATTCCTAGGTCAAAGTTCTAGCCAAGAGTTGTAGGTAACACCAACTAATACACCTCTAGATAGGCCCTAACTGGACTGTCTTACTCCATACCTCTAGAGTCTTTAGGCAAGCTCCTGCTTACCACTTTGTGAACTTTCAAATGAAGACAGAGCTTCCTGCTTTTGCTTGTAGGCGGCTTCCATATATATCGCAATAACTGGAAATTTACTATCTAATACAAATCAGTTTCCTGATTAATATTCTGTGAAGCTATTTCCACATACCAGTCACTTGCTCTGCATGTGAAGACACAGTATATCTTTGCTGTACTCACCATATTACAATGTATTTAATTATCTAGCTAGCTAGCTAGCTGCCTATCTACATGCAGGTTTTATCTATCTATATCCAACCATTCATCCTCAATCCCTTTTCCCATTTTGCACATGGGGTCGGGCTGTCACTTCCACAGTGACAATCATCTCGAGCCAAGATTTACACCACCAGGTGGCTAGCCCTGCCTCGGTAGTTCATTCACACTACTCACTCACACACACACACTCTCACCTAAGGCCGATTTAGAGTATTCAGTCCACCTACTACATGTTGGAATGTGGGAGAAAACTGGAGCACCCTGAAGAAACCCACGTGACTGCAGAGATATGTGTGTGTGTCTGTATCTGTATGTCTGTATAGTCACTTTGGCTGAATCATAAATGATTGTAACAAATCTGACTGGAAACATATTTGACTGAAAACTCATTTCCTTGACTCACATTTAACTTTAAAACTTTACAACACCAAACATACCTTAAAATGTTTTTTGCAGGGGGTAGCCACCTGCATGCCCCATGTGGGGGACAACACCTTGCTTAATTATACTAACTCTATAGCTGCACAACAGTGTTGAAAAAAGAAAAAAACACATATAGTGAATCTCTGCTGATATACAAGCACATTTCACAGAAACCTCATTTGAGCATTAGAGCAAAATTACCTTAAAAATGTTATTTGCATGTAGCAAGACCCCTGTACCCCCATGTGGGGAGCTTTTCCAGAAGAGTAGCAAGGGTGGGATGAAGGAGGCAACTGCTTGAGGTGCAAGGTGTTGCAGGGAGCAATCAGGGAGTTCCTGCATTTTTTTCTGTACTGGCATTTTTGATTGTCGGTACAGAAATACACAAATGGACTTCAGCACTGTGTGTGTGTGTGTGTGTGTGTGTGTGTGTGTGTGTGTGTGTGTGTGTGTGTGTGTGTGTGTGTGTGTGTGTGTGTGTGTGTGTGTGTGTGTGTGCGTGTGTGCGTGTGTGTGTGGTAAACTTTAAACAATCCATTTGATACAGATGTAGTAGTCAGCTTAATACAGTTTAAAAGTAGAAGCAGAAGACTTTTTCTGAGACACCAGATCAGTGACCGGCACCAGGCGCTAAATGATCCAGGTTCAACTGTGGCTTTTCCTCCCACACACCTGTTACTTAAATATATTAATTTCATGGTCATATTCAGAAACAAAGTAAAACCTTTTGATTATATCTTTGAATCATTTTTACATTGATACATAATTAGAAATGGCATGATTTTTTCAAAAACTAACAATAAAGCGCATTATGATAGGAGTAGTCACTACCAGAGAGTGAAGTGAAATTCATCTAAAAGATAGACTAGGCATTTACTACATGTTTATTATCCAGTGCCCACATTATGCTATTAGGTTTTTGCATGAACTTAATTTCATGATGATTTTGTGCGTGTGTATGTATGTAGGCATGTATGTATGTGTGTATATATATATATATATATATATATATATATATATATATATATATATAAAGAGAGAGGTTCAGAGAAAATCTCCAAATATTAGAATTGTAGATACTTTTGCAAATGTGGAGGAGTACTGTCAGGTGTAATTTTGGATATTACTCCAAAGCTATTACTTTGGGTGTGGTTTAGTTGACTCTCAGGGTAGATGTGAAGGGAGACTAATCAGTTCTTCACCAAATTATAGACAGATCTCAAGGCTTTGGGACTTCAACTTCATTGCTAGTAACAAGGATAACAAAGTTTCAAAACACCCATGGTTATCTTTTCTGGAAAACCTAAATGAGAAGAATCTTTAAGCAGCTAAGCTTGAGATATCTTGGGAACTTCTCTACAGAAAATGGTACAACCTTCTAACTATATTCAAACAGGCATGGGATATTCAATAGGAAAGATAGATGTTATATAGACACAATCCTTTTACTCCACATTTCAGATCTTCAGTCGGTCCTCTTCCATATAAGAACTATTCAAGGCTTGGGATACACATTATCAGTTTATTTACTGATTGATATATTCATGTAGTTATTCATGTAGTTATTTGTTCATTTTATTTTTAACTAGTTGGATAGGTCAAAAAGGTAACATAATTCTTAAAATATTATACTTGTTATCAAATTCAGATAGGCAATACATCAAATATTTTAGTGTTACAGTCATACACTTTTGCTTTTTTCCGTGGTTGGGTAGCGTTCGAAAGACATGCGTGTGTAAATGGGCATGCCTTCGCTGAAGGTTGGGCATCGAGCTGACACCTCGGCATTTCGTAAAAAAAATCTACTACCAATCATTAGTGGACCGGAGTTCCGGGTAAAGTCGAAAGACAAACAACAACAACAGCAACTATGTTTGACAAATCAATTCAATATTTACAGTATTTGCACACATTTACGTACTTATTCATTCCATCTTACAGAAATTACTCAAGAATTTGTAATTTGCTATTTAACACCAAAATCAAAAGTCATAGTCGGAGATGTAGACAGTCACACTTTTTTGAAATAAGGCAGTGATATTCATTTTATAGAAGAAGCTAGAGTGGAGAACCAACAGCTTTTGTTAATTGAAATCAGGATTAGCAGAGCATGTTGACTAAAATGTTGGGTTATTTTGGAGGACCATAATCAAGTCTAGGAAAGTGGACATTTCCTGCTATTACTCTTCTGGAATATAAAGTGAGATAATTAAATGCAGTTTAACATATCCTTACTTGTGCTAATTTCGTATGTTCTTTAAATGACAGTAATGAGTCGAGTAATAAACCTAGAGATTGGTTAACTATGCACTTTATCCAGATAATTAACCAAGTGCCAAATATTTTAATACTATATGAGGATTTTTAATTTGTTGGTTAGTTCCAAGAGGCATACATTCTGTTTCTATAGGATTCAAAGAGAGATTTTTCCAACCCAGCTAAACAGAGTGCTTGTAAATGAGATTCAACAGAGTGGACTGGGCCCATATATAAAAATAAGGATATTGCATAAATCACCAGTTAAAATGAGATTTCATCATTTACTATTTTCACTTTTACCATGTATGATTTGTTAAAATATTTTTATATTAGTTGGATGGGCAATGTGCACTGTTGCTACGTACAGCTTAAAATGGTTAACAAGAAGAAGGTTTTGTAGTAAATACTTTGTTTTGATTTACTTATGTCTGGGTTCAGCATTTGGAGATTAACCTCATTCTTTTTTAGTAATACCATGCCACCACCAAATTTGTTACTGTGTCTACTATTCCTTAACTGTACTTAGAGAGAAGATTATAATTTAAATATTTGGTGAAATGTATATTCATAGTCTATTAAGCAATGAACATTCTTCAACAGGGTATTAATGTATGAATATTGCCTGGTAAAACATGAGTCTGCCACTTCTTGGCAGCGTATTAAGCTGCCATGAAGCATGGATTGAAAGAAATGTAAATGGTCTCCATATTATGGTCAATAAATGCAACTTTGCTGTTTAATGATTATAAAGTAAAAAAAAAGGTAGCACATGTGTGAGTGCATGTGTGTCTGTGCCAGGCCAGGGATAAAGAGAAGGAGAATAAATGAGTTGGCAAGAAAGAGAAAGAACAGAGGAGAAAGCTGGTAAGAGACTCAGCAAATACTTCCCAACTTCTGAGATCAATAACTCTGCACAATAAGAGAGAAAGGGACCTAAAATGAGGTTCAGATTTTAAATATAATCCTAATTTACTTAATAAAGCCAAAGTTTTTCCATCAAGTTGCACTTTCTGAGCAATAAGGAATATGAACTCTGACACTCGTGCACTGACCCAGTAATCAACGAGCCTCAATCCTCACCACTAGCACCAGTGAGGGGAGTGCACACTGGGAAGGATAACAAGTACACACAGTAAAGTATAATTTCCCTTAAGAGCACACAGAGATCACAGTCAGTCTGAGGCTGGTTTCTCCCTTTCTCTCCAGATCCCCAATAAGATTCCCCACTGGCACAGCTATAGGGTACAGCTCAAACCTGAGTGGTCAAGCCAAAACCTCCAGCACCCTCTCTGTCCAACCAGTGCTTCATGACCCTGCCCAAGTAGCTGACACACACACACACACACACACACACACACACACACACACACACACACACACACACACACACACACACACACACACTCTCTGAGATATGAATTATATACAAACACACACACTCCTGTGTGAGGCTAGCACAGGTTCTCCAGCTATTCCCCCTCTTGCCCAGACTATAAGGTAGAAATCACTGCCACCAACCACTACTTATCAGCTACTATAAGGCCCTTCCCAAAGGGTGACCAGTTCCACTGTGTGATATTACTGTTATCCAAATAGCAATTGTAACCCAGGGCTAAGGCTATTGGAGTGGCTTATACAGTATCACTAAATACATGCAAGTACTCTAAGAGCTTAAATTATCTCTACACAAAGCAGCCACAGTTGTAAGGTTTAAAAGTATTTAATAATAAATAATAAAAACACAAGACAATACTCATCAGTTCAATATAGTGCTAACAGAGAGTTCAGAAATTGCAGGAAATAGTTTAAAACAACATTGTAGGATAGTCTGACATAAATATAGAAAACAGCTAGACTAATCTATTTACATTTCTGTCTGTCTCTAAGAGAAATCACTGTTCTAAATATTACTTACAGAGCAAAGGCAAAGTGCTGGTGGGTTGTTGTCAGCTTCAGAAACAAATACAAAATGCTAAATCTTTCTCTCTGAGAAAGTCTTAAATTGATATGCACATTACTGCTGAGTCATTTCAGATTACATCATTCTTGACACTTCTACTTAAGTTTTCCAGGCTCACAGAAATTAAAATTTTAACATTTCTTTTTGTGATTTGCACCTGCCAGGAAGCTGCAACAATAAAAGACACCTTACATGTAAAACATAGTAATCGTCTCTGTCTTAGAACAATAGAAAGAATTTCCAAGTCCAGACATTCTGTCTCCGAGATTGAGATCAAACAGTCATAAAATGCTTTACTCATCAGCTTTCTTCCAGCAGGGGGCACTATGGTTACATGTTTGAAGCTCAACAGCTTTCATTTTAATATTTGCAACGACATAGAATTATTTACAAAAATCTATCTAGCTAGGCTGGCAGCCCTCACATTTATTTCCCCCAGAGAACTCAAGCTAGATTTTCAAGTGACCCTTGAGAAATGTTGCTTAAGAGGGTTAGGTCTATCTGGGTATACATTACCCCATTCCCTGTCTTGAGAGCCCATCTGCATTGGCATTGCTAATTCCACTGTGGTGCTGCACTGACATATCATATGCTAGCAACCCTAGGCTCCACCTTAGCAACATGGCTGGCTTGATCTAACCATGTTAGGAGATTGTGATCTGTTAGTGAATTTCCTTACATACAGATAAGGCTGACATTTCTGCAATGCCCACACTATGGCTAGACATTCCTTTTCCACAACTGCATAGCATTCCTCCCTGGGTTGGACCCTATGACCAAGATAAACCACTGAGTGCTCTTCTCTCTGAAGAAATTTGGCTAAGTACAGCCTCCACCCCATGGTTTGAAGCATCCACCAGCACAACAAATTATTTGCTGTAATCTGGACTGGCTAACACAGGGGTTCCTCCCAAAGCTTCTTTAAGCCTCTGGAATACCTGCTCACATGCTATGGTCCACACTACCTTATCTGGCCTGTTTTTCCTTGTCAGGTCTGTGAGGGGAGCAGCTATTGTACTATAACTGGGGACTACCTTTCTGTAGTACCCTGCTGTCCATAAGAATACCCTCACCTGCTTTTTGGTAACATGTGCAGGCCATGCCTGAATGGCTTCTACTTTGGCAGGTTCTGGCCTGATCTTGCCACACCCCACTCTATGACCCAGGTATGAGACCTCTGCCATACCCACCTGACATTTGCTTGACTTAATGGTCAACCTTGCCCTCTATAGTCTGCCCAGCACCTCTCTCATATGCTGAAGGTGCTCTTGCCAGGAATGGCTGGAGATAGCAATATCATCTAGGTAAGCAAGGGCAAACCCTCCTGTTCCTGTTAGGATATGATCTACCAGCTTCTGGAAAGTCGCTGGGGCATTTTTCATCCCAAAGTGCATCTTTGTGAACACATACAAGCCAAAAGGAGTCACAAAGGCTGACCTCTCTCTAGCACTGGGAGTCAAGGGCACCTGCCAGTAACCCTTGGTAAGATCAATTGTGGTAAGATACTTAGCCCCACCCAGCTGCTCTAGGGCTTCATCTGTCTTAGGCATAGGGTAAGCATCTGACTCTGTGTAACTATTTAATTCCTTGTAGTCCACACAGAACCTGGTGCTGCCATCCATCTTTGGCACCATCACCACAGGGGAGGCCCAGGGACTGTTGGACTCTTGAATTACCCCTAGTTCCAACATTTCCTGCATCTCCTCCCTCAGAGTCTGTTTGACTCTCTCAGGCACCCTGTAAGGGGCCTGCCTAATAGGCCTTTGGGGTCCTGTATCTACCTGCTGCTGCACCAGGTAGGTGCACCCTGGTTTCCCAGTGAACATGTCTTCAAACTCCTGTAACACTGCTCGAATTTCTTGAACCTGGGCAGAAGATAGCTGCTGGGACATTGCTACCCCTTCCACTGAGATGTCACTCCGAGCCTCACTGAGAAGATCAGTCACTGGATCTCTCTCAGACTCCACATGCAATCCACTGCAAATACTCAGCACAAGGGCCTCCCTATCTTGGTAAGGTTTCATCATGTTAACATGGTACACTTTTTGCCCCTGCTTCCTGCCTAGCACTTTCACCATGTAGTTAACATCATTGACCTTCTTTACCACCTTGTAGGGTCCCACCCAAGCTGCCTGCAGCTTGTTGTGTCTGACAGAAATGTGAACCATAACCTGCTCCCCACAGCATACTCACTAGCTCGAGCATTGCTGTCATACTAGACCTTTTTCTGCAGTTGGGCTTCTGCCAGATTCTCCTGGACCAAGCCCATGAGTTCCCTAAGTCTTGTTCTGAGGTTTAGGACATATACCACAACAGACTCCTGGTGAGATTAACACTCACCCTCCCACTCATCTCGAATTAAGTCTAGAGGTCCCCTCACCCTATTCCCATACAACAACTCAAAGTGTGTAAAACTGTGGATTCCTGGGGAACTTCTCTGTAAGCAAACAGATGAGGCAAATATTTGACCCACTCCCTCTTAAACTGGTCTGCAAATGTTCATAGCATGGACTTGAGTGTAGAGTTTAGCTTCTCAACAAGATCATTACTCTGGGGATAGTAGGGGGTGGTCTTTAGGTGATTCACCCCACAGTACTTCCACAGACAAGTCAGCAGGTCTGACATGAAATTGGCTCCTCTGTCAGTCAGTATTTTTTTTGGGAAACCTACCCTGCTGAAAATCTCTAACAAATCATTTGCCACCTTTTCCACCTCAATGGAGGACAAAGCCACTGTGTCAGAGTATCTTGTAGCATAACCTACTACCATTAGGATATGCTTTTTCTCTGTGTAACTTGGGGTACTCAGAGCCCCCACAATATCCATAACTACCCTCTGAAATGGCTCCTCAATCACAGGCAATGGCATCAAAGGAGCTTTCACCTTGTCTTCTGCCTTGCCTACCATTTGGCACTGCTCACAGGTCCTGCAGTACCCTGTTAAATCTCTGGAAATCCCAGGCCAATAAAAGTTCTACATAATATGTCTCTTTGTACGTTTTATGCCCATATGACCTGCAAAGGGAATATCATGGGCTATGGCAAAAAGTGCCTGATAGTAGGCTCCAGGCACTACCAACTGCTCTATTCTCTCACCTTGTAGCCCTCCCTCAGGGGTCCACTGTCTAAATGGTAACCCTTTGTCCCAGTATACAGATTCCCCCTTCCCTTGAGAATCAGGTGCCTTATTACCTACCTGCCTCAGGCCTTGTAATACAGGGTCTGAAAGCTGAGCCTGTCTCAACTCTCTCTCTTTGTAACCCTTCCCATCTCCCCTTTCCTAAGGAAGTCTGGCATGCCCTGACAGCAGTAACTCTATGTCAGCCTGGTTACTACTACTCACCTCTGCCCTTACAGTCACTCTGTCCAAGGAAACATCAGTACAAACAAGCAGCTGTGGCTCACCTTCAGTCTCACTGCTAAAGGGTAGCTCCCTCCCTGAAATAACCACCTCACCAATCCTGGCTGCAAGTATGCAGTCTGAGTGGGTCTCACCAGGCTACCAGACCCACATGCTTGTCTCCACGCCTGACTGCATGTAACTGCATAAACACATGGTACTGCCTCATCAAAATCCTTCCCTATCAGCACATCTGCAGGATAGTAGTTTGATAACCTTGTTGTCTCATAAGCTAATGTTGGCATTTTGTCCTTCCCACTTACTGGCTCTCTCATCTTTTGTTCCCCAACTTGCCTCAGTGGACATCTATATGCCACATTGCCTCACTGGTTACATTTAAAACATTTAACCCTAGGTCCTGGATGTATACCTGAACTAGTGGCTTCCCCTGCTACTGGCAGATTCTGTTGGGTGGTCTGGGCTGTCCCCCATGGGTTCCCTTAGAACCAGCAGCACTGTGTGTCCCTTTCCTTTCTGTGCAGGGATGTCCTCCTTGCTAGGTATAGGTCTCCCTTCATCCCCAACTCATCTACAGTAGAGCATTGTCTATCAGCTAACCAGGTCCTCATGTCCTCAGGCAAAGTGATAAGGGCTTGTTCCCTCACCAAAAGGTCTGCCAGCACTTCAAAAGGGTGACCTGACATCCACTCACTCACCTATGAAAATAAGTGCTTAGCTCACCAACATATTCACACACACTTTCATCTGCCTTGCGTCTGTGCTCACAAAACGTTTTCCTATATTCTTCAGGTGTTAACTTAAAACATTCTAGCAAACAATTCTTCACAGCATTATAATTTAAGAAATCATTATCAGACAGTTTGGACAAAATATTTACAGATTGACCATGGAGTAAGGGGGTCAAGAACCATACCCAGAGCCTTTGGTCTACATTATACTGTTTACATACCCTCTCAAACATATGAATAAAACTATCAAAATTATCCCCCTCTGTAAACTGTGGAAGAAATTTACTGACCTTTTGTGCTTCTGGGGTCCAGTTACTCCCTTCTCCATTACCTCCACGACTCTAGCGAAGAGTCAGCATCTCCTTTTCATGTTGCCTCTGCTTCTCTCCACAGCTTCCAGGCATAGCAGTTTCTCATTCTCCTCAGCCTGCAGACATCACAGTTTCTCATTTTCCTCAGTTTCCAGATGCCTCAGTCTCTGTGCTGCTTCTGTTTCCAAATGCTTGGCCTCTAACTCAAGTCTCTTAAGCTCCAGATGGATTTTTAAGTCCTCTGTAAAAGGTTGAGTTGTCCATTCTCTGAGTGTTGTACATCTACATGGCCAGTCTGATCATCTTCCCGGTTGTTATTCTTGGATGCAGCTGTGACCAAAGTCTGCCTTAGTCAGGCTGGCATGCACCAGTCCTTTAGCCTGGCACATCTCAGCAACTGACTCCTTGTCAGCTTGCCATACTTCTCTGCTGACATGCTTGCCTGCTCTCCCTGACTAACTAAGCTAACAAAGAAATAAAACAATTGTGATATGAACTCTGAATGTTCACTGCATGGCTGATTTAGAGTACAAAAACACCTTCAGTAATCACTGTACACAAGCTACAGGAGTTCACTATCCACACCACTATAAGCCAATTAATATGTGATGTGGCTAACTCTCCACTATCAAGCAATTAATATTTGGTGTGGATATCCCACCACTGCCAAACAATTAATATGTGACATCCGTGCACTGGCTCAGTAATCAAAGAACCTCAATCCTCACCACTAGCACCAGTGACGGGCATGCACATTGGGAAGGATAACAAGTACACACACAGTAAAGTACAATTTCCCTTAAGAGTACACAGAGATCACAGTCAGTCTGGGGCAGCTTTCTCCCCTTCTCTCCAGATCCCCAATAAGACTCTCGACTGGCACAGCTATAGGGTACAGATCTCAGCTGAGTGGTCAAGCCAAAACCTCCAGCACCCTCTCTGTCCAACCAGTGCTTCCTGTCCCTGCCCAAGTAGCTGATACACACACACTGTGAGATATGAATTATATGCAAACACACAGAAACACCTGGGGAAGCATGACACAGGTTCTCCAGCTATACTCCCTCATATCAGGCTATAAGGTAGTAATCACTGCCACCAACTACTCTTATCAGCTACTAATGAGACCCTTCCCAAAGGGTGACCAATTTCACTGTGTAATATCACTGTTATCCAAATAGTGTGACCCAGGGCTAAAGCTGTTGGAGTGGCTTGGACAGTATCACTGGATACATGCAATGTATCTAAGAGCTTAAATTATCTGTACACAAAATAGCCACAGCTGAGAGGTTTAAAATATTCAATAATAAATAATAAAACCACAAGACAAATCTTATTACTTCAACACAATGACATTACAGAGTTCAGAGATCACATGAAATTGCTTTAAAATAATATTGTAGAATAGTCTGACATAAATATAGAAAACAGCTATACTAATCTGGCTAAATTTCTATCTAACTCTAAGAGAAATACTAAGATCTAAGATCCTACTTACAGAGCAAAGGCAGAGTGCTGGTGAGTGGATGTGTTCAGGTTCAGACAAAATCTAAAATGCTTTCCTTTCTTTCTGTCCTTAAATTGATAACACAGTCCTGCTGAGTCATTTCAGAATACATAATTCTTAACAGGTCTGATTTAGTTTCCCAGGCTCACAGAACTTACAATTAACATTTCTTTTTGCAATCTGCACCTGCAGGATGCCACAGTAACAAAAGACATTTTACATGTAAAATCTAGAAATTAACTCTTGTCCTAAGACAATAGAAAGAATTCCTTAGTCCAGACATCCTGTCTCCAAGCTTGAGATCAAACAGGCATACAATGCTTTACTTATCAACTTTCTTCCAGCAGGGTGCACTGTGGTTACATTTGTGAAGCTCAGAACATATAACAGTTTTCTTACATTTGTAAACAGCCTGTGGATTACATTAATATTTACAAAATTCTATCTAGCTAGGCTGGTAGCCTTCACTATATACATTCCCAAAATGTAGGTTTTCTGGAAAAAAAACTTGACTGCAGTCATTAAATGGCAGACATTTGAGTTTCGGTTTCATGTAATAGCACTCAGCTGTCTCAAATTTTGCCTTATACATCAGGTCTGCTATTTGTAAAAAAAAACTGTGTTTTCTGGCAAATCATTGGGTTATGTTCAATAATTAATGACGGACACTTGAGTATAATACTTTATATCCTTTAGATCATAAGAAAAAAATGTAAAATCCATCCATGATTTTGGGTCTTTGTCTGGTATTATTTCTTGGCTTTGCCCCTGATGATTGAGCTAAGATGTTTTGAGAGGCATGCTTAATATGACAGAGAACATGCATGCTAATAACTTATATCCTATTATTCTACCACCCATCTGCATATATTAGAGCAGCATTTAGAATTTGTTTATCATTTTGCTAACTCATTATTTTAGGCTTTGTCCCTGATTCTTGCCATGAGAGTTTGAGAACTATGGAAGAATTTCTGTTTTGAATATATTTTGAACTTAATACCACGTTGTTTTAAACATGTCTTAGAGAATGAGCTTGGGTTATTCAAGAACAGCAGCAGCAGCAACAGAAGTTATAAGGATATGTATGTATGTATGTGTGTTTTTGTGTGTGATTGTGTGTGTGTATGTGTCTCAGTTTGTATGTCCCGTATGGGGCATTGTAATAGTTTGCATTGTGTCTCCTTAGAGAATTATAGCACTATGGATATATAGGTATTTCTGTGTGTGTGTGTGTGTGTGTGTGTGTGTGTGTGTGTGTGTGTGTGTGTGTGTGTGTGTGTGTGTGTGTGTGTGTGTGTGTATGTGCAATGAGCTAACATACATTATGACAGCTATTATTTAAATATTAATTAATTAATTTAATTAATTTTATCACAATTGGACAACTAAGGTGTACACAGCAAACAAAGTGGCTATGTGTGTGTGTGTGTGTGTGTGTGTGTGTGTGTGTGTGTGTGTGTGTGTGTGTGTGTGTGTGTGTGTGTGTGTGTTAATATGTATACTGTATGTGCCTAGATGTACTGTATGGTGGTATTTATTTCATTTATTTGATCACAAATGGACATCCGAGCTATAGACAAAGTTACTGAGTAAACCTTTGTTTATTGATTAAAGCTCTTGCTGCTTACGCTTACACCCACATAGCGCTCAGCATGTGCGAATGCTACTAAGGTTTGGCGACTGTATTGCAATTTAATCTGATTATTGTTACCCTACATATCCCATGTTTTACAAACTGTTTGCTGGGTAAAATACCTGTTTCTGTGTAGCGCTCTCACACCAGACGCTTACAAACACACAGCGCTGAGTATATTGGACCGCAATTAAACATTCGCTACTGTTGAACCAAATCATGTTCGCGTTGTGTACATGGAACGCAACTAGGGCTATAAGAGTCTCATCTGCCTAGTACTACTAAACACACACTTTTTAAGATGAAACTGTTCTACCACTGTTTATTCTTTATCTCTGTATTTTGTAGATCTCTTAGAGTCACAGATGTACCTGTTTTGTAATGTACTCTCTAAGTGATTTGAAAAGTGTTGAGTTTTACTGATGTTTTGTTGCACATATAAATAATTGTGCCTATAAATCCTTCTTTTGCTTTCTAATCCTAGTTTTTTTTTTTATTGTCTGCCTCACTACCTTCTCTCTCTTCCTACTTTAATCAGCCTAGTGAACCAGTACATCCCTGTACTGAATAACATGAATATTCCCTCCTGGAAGCCTTGAAAGCTTGTCCAAACTTGGATTCCACCCACCAGTCCCAGAGAAACCAATCATTTTAAGACGGATAAAGTATGTGCAGATCCAGCTACCTGAACTTTATACCACAATTTAAGGTTTAAAGGCTCTGCTATGCTAGGCAAGCTTCCCACTCAGAATAGCCAGCAGCCAACTAGCCCCCCTTTTTCCTTTCTTGTTCTCTGTAGCTAACACTTTATCCAACCTACTCTCTCTCTTTAATAAGTTGCGTACTCCCTCTCTCCACAGCCTGCCACCCTTGTATGTGAACACTTAGCTGTAGCTAAGCGACTGACCACTAGGTGGTGCCTTATCTGTAGCTTTCTGTATTTCTACTCCTACACCTACTTCCTTACCATACCTCCCCAACCCTGCTTCTAAGCATCTACTTCTTAGAGACTTATTCTATCACCTTTCCTAGCCCAGTCCTAGGGTACCTCTAACCACACTCTAACTCTTGACTTCCCTACTTTCCTCTCACTAGCCTCTTAACCTACTTCCACATTCTTACCTTCAGACACAATTGCTGAAATTTCCTGCTCTACACATTTTCATCCTCAATAGTCCTCTCTCTTGTCTCTACCCACTCCGTTCGCCCTGCAGGCTCACTCCGCTCCCCTACCCTGCCCCCAATTCCCACCCACCCCCAATGGTCCTACATTTATACCACTAATAGACACACCCTATCCAGTCCACTCCAATCAGATACCTAACATCACAAACTTACCCAACCCTCTCTTTGTACACCACACCTACTAATTAACTAAGCCACCTCCTCCCCATCTACTTTCTCATACCACTACCCCACACCACACCTTCAAACTACATCTCATCTCTTTGCTAACCTCCATACACATTAATATGTGTATATCATTCATCCCTCCACAACTTAAAATGCTTATCCCTTGTATCTTCTCTTATATCTACTTACCTCCTAACCTCCTATGAATACCCACTGAACTCTTCTCTTTCATTTCCCTCTAAGTACACCTCTACATCTACATCACCTCTCTCCCCTACCTTCTCAAACTGCACCACACAACCCAACTACCTACTAGCCAAATACCACAGACTAGCACACTTCAAGTTAAGGAAACTTAAACCCAGGAAAATACTTGACTTCATTTACAAACTTCTTCAACCAAAATATTTCAAACTCCTCCACTTTCTGCTAGATGGAGACATTCATCCTAATCCAGGCCCACATCATATTAAAACCAAACCATACAAAATACAAGACAAAACTACATCTCTATCATTTTCTATACCCACCAATTCTCTCTCTATTGCCCATCTCAATATACGAAGTATTTGTAACAAAATGAGTCAAATCCATGCCCTTCTAGAAGTCCATCAATTTGATATTTTATGTTTAACTGAAACATGGCTAAAGCCTTCAATCAAAGACAATGAAATCACCCCACCCGGTTATAACATCATTAGACTTGATCGCACTGCCAAAAAGGGAGGAGAGGTAGCAATTCTCTACAAAACATAACTCCAAATTAGTACTATAAATCTGACTTTTACCCTAGACAACAATGCCAAAGTAATCAGCTCCAAACTTCAAGTCAATACTACTAAAGTCATAAATATCATCTGTGCATATCTCCCTCCAGGAAATAATATCAACACTCTTGAATATATCCTCAATTTACTCTGTACCAACCTCCCTCAAGAAACACTAGTCTTAGGCAACTTTAACATCGATTGGTATTCCTGTAACAGTACTAACCCCACCTCCCATATAAACCTATATGGCTTTAAACAACTCATTAATAGTCCTACCAGAACTAATAAAACCAACGATAATGAAACCACCTTAAACTGGATTCTTACTAATACTCCCCAACAAACCTACCAATCAGGCACCCTTCCAGATGATCTAAGTGACCACTCACTAACTTATATCATTAGACACAAAACAAACCCAACCTTACCTACCACTTACAAAACACTACATTCTAAAAAACAATTTAAATCTGAACAGTTTCAAGCTGAATTAAGACAATGTAATTGGTCCCCGCTAAAATATCTCCCACTTAATGAAGCTGTGGAATACTTCAATTCTACATTCCTATCTATCCTAGATCACAATGCCCCAAGACGTACTATTAGAACCAAAGCTAAAGCAGCACCCTGGCTAACCAACAATACTAAGCAAAAAATAATTCTCAGAAATAAATCTTGGGATAAATGGTGTTCTACTAAGAACCTAACTGACCACCAAAACTTCAGAGAGCTTAGAAACAGTACAAAAAAGCCATCCTGACAGATAAAAAGAACTATTACTTTCAATTACAACAAACCACCAAAAAAGAACCTAAAAAATTCTGGGCCAGTATTAATAATCTTTTATCCCCAGGCCAGTCAATCACACCAAACCCCCAGGACTCTAACCCAAACAATCCCACACAAATAGCTAATGACTTCAACTCTTTCTTCACCAATACCATCCAAACTCTTGCAAATCACCTATCACCTGACACCTCTAAACTACTCTCACCTACTTTAAATACTCATCCTCCCCTTCACTTACAACCTATATCTACCTCCTTTATCTTATCTCTACTCCAAAAACTTAAACTCACCACCCCCTCTGCAGACAAATTTCCTGCAGAATTCTTGCAGATAGGAGCCAAAGCCACTGCCTATCCCATTTCTAGCCTGATAAATAGATCTATAAATAAAGGAATTTTCCCTTCTATCTGGAAGATATCTCACATCATCCCACTACACAAAGGGGGCAATTCTAATGACTTCTCAAACTTTCGTCCCATAGCACTATTATCACCTATAGCTAAAATCATGGAAAAATGTATCCATAAACAACTACTTAACCACCTTCTCCATAACAACCTACTTGCTAACTGTCAACATGGATTTAGACCTTCCCACAGTACCAACACTGCATTACTCTCCTTTACCAACTCCATCAACTATAACCGCAACAACAATAATCTATCATCTTCTATCTTCATAGACCTATCAAAAACTTTTGACATGGTTAATCATAAACTTCTTCTGCACATACTAAAATCTCTCGCACTTGATCCCCCTTCCTTAACTTGGTTTACATTTTACCTAGAAAACCGTCAGCAGGCAGTACTTTGGAAAAATTCACTATCTAATCTCCTTCCTATCTCTTTAGGTGTACCTCAAGGGTCTATCCTAGCCCCCTCCTATTTTCTATCTTTATTAATGACCTCCAATCAGCTATCCCTAACACTACCTGCATACAATATGCAGATGATTCTACTATAATCTGCACTGCTTCCTCACAAACTGAACTACAGTCTCTTACCCAAAAAGCTTTCACCACTGTTGAACACTGGTTCTCTGACCATTGCCTACTCCTCAACCCCAAGAAAACCAAATTGTTACTGTTCTCACCTACCCATAAATCTACCCCTCTAAACTTCTCTATTACTTCCACTGATAACACTCTGATTTCTCCTGATTCTACTACAAAACTACTAGGAATAACTATTGACAACAATCTCAGTTTTGATTCTCATATCAACAACACAATAAAAGTAGTTAACAAAAAGATTGGATCCCTTTATAGAATCAAACCCTTCCTTACACCTGAAGCTAGGACCACCTTAGCCAGATCTCACCTTATCTCTACCCTTCTATATGCTTCCCCTATTTATACTAATCTCTCTAAAAATAAACTCAAGAAACTTGGTAAATCTTACCAAAATATTGCTCGATTTGCTACAGGATCTATGTTGAGAACTCACCACTGTCTGAACCTAAAACAACTAGATTGGCTTGAACTTCCTAATAAGCTAATTTATCAACAGCTCTTAATAGCTCACAAAATTCTATATCAACCATCTAAAACACCAATACTCTCTAACCTCATTACTCCATACAATAACTGGAAACACCTACATTCTTCAAACAAACTACTGGTTAATATCACCAAACCCAATAACTCTGCAGGTGACTGCCTTTTTTCCAACTCTGTTGGAAAAATGTGGAACAAACTACCATCCGATATCTCATCTTTGTCCACTCTTCCACTCTTTAAAAGACAACTGAAAATGCATCTCAATAAATACTGGTTCTGTTCCTGTACCAACCCAGATTAACCTTCCTTCTTCCTTTCCTCTACCTTAATTCTTTCCTTCTCTTTTCCCTGTATCCTTGATAGCTCCCCCCTTATATAACATCTTTGTAGATATATGTTATCTCATATATACTGTATGACCATTGTAAAAAAAAAAAAAAAAAATGTTATTTTACCATATTTGTAAGACAATTTATTATTTACTCTATGTTTAGATATTATCAAATTTGTGTATTGCAAGTATTTACTCATTTTGCTTATGAATGTTATCTTGTTATGGCTATTTCTGTTTGCATGTGTATTGCGTGTACTAACCCACTTTGTTTATAAATTTCATCTTGTTATGGCTATTTCTGTTTAAACTTGTAATAACCATTGGAGCTTTTCTCCCCGGGCCTCCACTGAAAATGGACATATATCCAGCTGGACTAGCCCGGTCAACAAATGTAAAATAAAATAAATAAAATGCTATATGTTTATTTTTGTGCATGGGGATGGTTATATAAAAACTTGCATTCTATGTGTCCTTACAATGGTGAGTTTAAAATGTATTGCTATGGCTATTTATGTATTTATTCATTTGTTTGTGTCTGCATGACTGTGGCTCTGTATTTTTCTGGATATAGGTTCCTGTGGGGGGAGAGAGAGAGAGAGAGAGACGGTGTATTTGGCTCTGCAGCTATCTGTTTGCATTTGTGTGTATGCATGTATGTATATATACACATACACACATATATATATATATATATATATATATATATATATATATATTTATATATTTATATTCATATATACATATACGTGTGTGTATAGACAATGTATACCTTGATGTATATATTATATGTGTGTGTGTGTGTGTGTGTGTGTGTGTGTGTGTGTGTGTGTGTGTGTGTGTGTGTGTGTGTGTGTGTGTGTGTGTATGCATGTTCTGGTCCAAGTGAGTATGTGTATGGGTGCAGACATTATGAAATACTTAACTTATAATTTGGATGTAAAATCGCTTCTTCCATTTATGCAGGTGTACATCTGTTAGCACCACAAGGGTTCTAATTTTATAGGTTGCATTCCTCAATAGGACAAAATGACTTGCCATGCCTCACCCCTTGGGTGTGATATTTACACATACATAAAGTGTGAATGCTATAACTTTGAACCCTCTGCTATGACTGATGATTGATATGTCCCCTGCTATAATTTTGAAAGCTGAGGGTTGACAGCTACAGAGGAATAGCATCAATCTGACTGCAAAGATCACTGTGACTACTTGCACTCATTTGACATATAGTATTTCACTAAAAGTGCAAACTCTTCTATAAGGAAGGACAGGTACCATGCATATAGGGTTAATGCTTTAAAATGTACAACACCAAAAATGAAGCCAACTTTAACTTTACTGTTCTCACCCAAATGTCTACAGAAATATAAACAGTGTCAAAACTCTCCACATGCTCAACACTCTAATAACAGTTTCTGGAGATATCTAAACCATCCCAGGTCATACATTCATAACCTCTCCAAAAACTCCATCACCACCATCCAAAATTGGATCAATTCCAACTGTGGCTCAAACAGGAAATCATAGACATCTGTGTGCCTACTGGAACATGGCTCAAGCCACAATCTCCCTCTCTTCTCTTACTCTCCACCAGTCAAACAGTGTCTGAATTGATTGGCGTGGTATGAACGGAGGCTACTAATTACTTACTAAACCTTCCATACAATGCAAGATCATTGTTATCTCATCCTGGTCCAAACTGGATTATTGTTGACCTCTCCTTTCTCAGAAAGATATTTTACCCATAACAATAATTTTTTCCCCTCCACTTATTTCACTTAAAGGCTTTCAAATTTTGATAGAAACATTGACTGTGAATACCCAAACGCAGAAAGATAGACTTATCTTGAGTGACCTCATCCCCAATTCCTTGACTAAAACAAAAACTCCCTTCACAGTTACTCTTTGACCATAGCCTATACCAACTAGTCACAGACCTCACTCATGCTAACAATATCTCAAACATAAGTATACTTCTGGATATCCAAATAACCAATCAACTTTCTTTAATTACCACCACTGTGGTTCACCCTCCTGCTTTAGTGAACATTGTCCCATTACCATCAAATGCACTCTAAAAAACTAAAAGCATGCCAATAATCTACCATGTTTATACCAGTCCTGCCAACACCACCCAGGGAACTGAGGCTGCCTTTAGAAACATACCCTTCACCACTTCAAGTGCCAACAATGCTGTCTCCTTCCTTACCAAAACCCTTCTAGACATAAAGCATCAATTCTTCCCCAAAGTACTCTGTTTACCTAGGGCTTTTCACCTACCATGGCTCAACTCACAACTCTTACAAATACTCAAATAAACAGACTTAGTCTGGTAAGTATGGAAACAAATCCACTATTCCAGAGACCACACCATTTACACTGACCTACACAATCATGCCAAAAAAAGACATTCATAGAGCCAACATTATCAACCTCTGTAACAGGCTGTCCTCTTCTATGTCCAGTCTCAGATTGTTTTGGAAAAAGGGTCAGCAACATCAGAAGCTGCACAAAAAAAAAAAAAAACAACATACCCTATGCTTCAATACATCAGTGTCTCTGACTTTGCTAACACATTTAACCACCCTCACACCTTCTTCTCCCTTGCTGATCATTCTAACCCAGAACCCCTACAGCCTTACAACAAATCACCAAGACAGAAATAACTGCCTTCTTAAAAACCTGTCCAATACAAGTTTGCATATATCTGATACACAGGTGCACATACAACTGATGATCTACTCTTCTGGTACCTAAGAAACTCACAGGTCTATATCTCTCTCAGCTATCCAGATATTAACAGAAAGTCCAGATTTTTGCCTCACATTTTTCATCTGTTCCTCATAAAATTTGTGTTTTTTGGCAAATCAGTGAGGAATGAATTCATTAAAACATGAAAAAACGTGGGTGTCAGATTTCATATTCTTCCGAAAATACATGGCAACACAAAACCTTTTATTACAGCAGCTTTCTAAGTTTATAAAGGCAATATTTAAAATTTGTCCGTATTATTGGGCCTTTGGCCCTCATTATTTTTGGCTTTGTCAAGATTTCTTGTGCTAAGAGGATGACAGATATGCACAGATCTCAATACCAGATAAGATCACCATGTCTTCAAGTCATCTCTGTCTCTCTCGCTGCAAATCATTTGGGATGTGTGAAAAAAAGGTATAATCATACCCATTCCAAAAAAAAAAAAAAAAAAAACAAATCCTTGTACTGCAGACTTCTGTCCTATTTCAGTTCACTCACACCTTGGCAAGCTTCTAGAAAGACAGTGCATACCAAGTTATTACCTTCTTCTATAAATACAACATATTTTCTTCAAACCAGCATGGATTCATACAGAAGAAAATTACCAAAACACTCCTGCACATATTTCTTATCTCAAAAATCAGTTGCACATGCCACTCTGTACATGGAGAAATAACATTACTAGTCACAAGCCAATAAATTTTAAATCTTTAGCTCTCAATTTAAAAGACATTTTACATTGAAAACAAAAACAACAGCTCTGTATACTTATGCATGATATTACACCTCACCAATACTTACTCTATTAGTTTTCACTCTTCATTTCATAACTTACAGATTGTGCCGGCAGACAGTCATCAAAAGCAACTTAGAATCTTTAAATCTTTTAAAATAGACAAATTACACTCCCTTTATGCAACTAGTCTAACCAAAGCTAAAGATCATGCCTAATGCTCTCTGGCAATCATTGATAAATCTAAGGTCCACAATGAAAATAATTAGGCATGCTTTAGGGTCTGAAGAACCTTTAGACTTAATCCAAAGAAAGCTAAAAAACCTAGAAATACTTCAATATAACACCACAATAAAATTGTCAATAGTAGACAATATTAACCCAAGCTTGGTCTGCCTAATCACTCCAGTGATCAGTTGCCACCAGCTGAAAACTAAAGCCATCAAAGAACTGAAGATATTCCATATTAAAGCAGGAAGCATGAATAATAAATGTCATCAGTGAGAAACCATGATCAGGGAGGGATTTAGATCCTGATATTTATTACATCACAGAAACAAAGACGTAATCAATAATGCGCAAAATAGTGTACGTTATTAATTAAATAATGGACTGCCTATGGATTTTATGAGGTCTGAAACCACAGATGGAGTGTTTCACCATCCCTGGATAGTCTGCATTTTCCCTAATAATTCCCAGCTCGGATGGGCATTATAGCTGTTAGATAATGGACTATCTTTTAAATTGTTTTGTAAAATTTTTTTTTGAATAAGTCATTATCAGTGGCAAAAGAGGTAGCACACTCAGTTTGGGTGCAAAAGGCTGTGGGCTCTGTTCCCACACTAGGTAGACTGATTGATGACACTGCAGTATTTGCAGTACAGTATAATGGGGTATTGCACTCCTGAGTTTGTTATCCTTCAGATGAGATATTAAACTGAGGCCCCATATGCTTGAGTTGGTAGTAGTTCAGCTGGATGTAAAAGATCCTACGCCTCCTATTGAAAAGAGTAGGGAAGTTCCCTGATGCCTTGGCCAAATTTCCCCTAGTAGTATAATTGCCATCTTAGGTCTCCCCTGAAAAGAGGCTACCAGCCTAATGAGATTAACCCAGTCAAAAAAGGTAAATAAAATAGTATATACATTGTTTTAATATTTTGGTGTAAAATAGATCCTTTCCTAATGTTTCAAACTTATTGAAGCATATGCAATTGCTGCTGGAAAAAACATTATATCTCCTAAATATAAGTTAAGTAGGTATTTAATGCTCACAAATGTACATATCTATATCTGTATCTATATCTATATAGATATATCCATATCTATCTACACAGACACACACACACACACACACACACACACACACACACACACACACACACACACACACACACACAGGCACAGTCATACACACTCAGACATGCTAACTCAAAGACACCCATTCAGAGGCACAGGCAGACACATACATATACACAAGAAAACAAAAAACATGTACACTCAAAAGCACATACTCACAGACATACCAATGTGCTCAGAAATTACAGGTGCTTTTGAAAAGGAGTGCACTTCTACAGTCTCATTGTGATCAAATGAATAAAAAAACATTCATTACAAGGCATTAGAATAGCCCCTCCATTCCTCGCAACTCTCCATAATTTTCTTATGTCCCATGAAAATGTTTGATTTTCTGGTAAATCACTAAAGATTATTGGCAGTTGATGAAACTGGACATTGTAGTTCATGTGAAGTTGACTTGTCTGTGGAAATACTGTGGGGTAAAGCACCTGAAGTCCACCCCTACCATCCCCAGATTAATGGTCTTGTTGAGAGGTTAAACTCTACAATCAAGTCCATGCTACAGGCATTTGCAAACCAGTTTAAGAGGCATTGGGACAAATATTTGCCCCATCTGTTGTTTGCTTACTGAGAGGTTCCCCAGGAATCCACACATTTTTCACCCTTTGAGTTGCTGTTTGGGCATAGGGTAAAGGGACCTCTAGATTTAATTCAAGATGAGTGGGAAGGTGAGTGTGAATCCCACAAGGAGTCTGTTGTGGCATATGTCCTTAGCCTCAGGACAAGACTCAGGAAACTCATGGCCTTGGCCCAGGAGAACCTGTCAGAAGCCCAACAACAGAAAAAGGTCTGGTATGACAGGAATGCTCGAGCTAGAGAGTATGCTGTAGGGCATCAGGTAAGGGTTCTCATTCCTGTCAGACATAACAAGGTACAAGCAGCTTGGGAGGGACCCTACAAGGTGGTAAGAAAGGTAACTGATGTTAACTACATGGCGGAACTACTAGGCAGGAGGCAGGAGCACAAATTGTGCCATGTTAACATGATGAAACCTTACCATGATAGGGAGTTCCATGTGCTGAGTATTTGCAGTGGATTGCAGGAGGAGTCTGAGAGAGATCTGGTGATTGATCTCCTCAGTAAGGCCAAGACTGACACTTCAGTGGAAGGGGTAGCAATGTCCAGGCAGCTATCTCCTACCTAGGTTTGAGAAATCCGAGCAGTGTTACAGGAGTTTGGGGACATATTCACTGGGAAACCAGGTTGCACCCATCTGTTGCAGTGCCAGGTGGATACAGGACCCAAAGGCCAATTAGGCAGGCCCCTTACAGGGTGCCTGACACAGTCAAACAAACATTGAAGGAGGAGATACAGGAAATGTTGGAACTAGGGGTAATTCAAGAGTTCAACAGACTATGGGCCTCCCCTGTGGTGCTGCTACCAAAGAAGGATGGTAGCACCAGGTTCTGTGTGGGCTACAGGAAATTAGATAGTCACACAGAGTCAGATGCTTACCCCATGTCTAGGACAGAAGATGCCCTAGAGCAGCTGGGTGGGGCTAAGTATTTTACCATCATTGATCTTACCAAGGGTTCCTAGCAGGTGCCCTTGACTCCCAGTGCTAGAGAGAGTTCAGCCTTTGTGACTCTGTTTGGCTTGTACGTGTTCACAAAGATGGCCTTTGGGATGAAAAATGCCCCAGCAACTTTCCAGAGGCTGGTAGATCAAATCTTAGCAGGAGCAGGAGGGTTTGCCCTTGCTTACCTAGATGATATTGCCATCTACAGCCATTCCTGGCAAGAGCACCTTCAGCATGTCAGGGAGGTGCTGGACAGACTACAGAGGGCAGGGTTGACCATTAAGCCGAACAAATGTCAGGTGGGTATGGCAGAGGTCTCCTACCTGGGACATAGAGTGGGGAGTGGTAAGATCAGGCCAGAACCTGCCAAAGTAGAAGCCATTCAGGCATGGCCTGCTCCTGTTACCAAAAAGCAGGTGAGGGTATTCTTAGGGACAGCAGGGCACTACAGAAAGTTTGTCCCCAGTTATAGTACCATAGCTGCTCCACTCACAGGCCTGACAAGGAAAAACAGGCCAGATAAGATAGTGTGGACCATAGCATGTGAGCAGGCATTCCAGAGGCTTAAAGAACCTTTGGGAGGACCACCTGTGTTAGCCAGTCCAGATTACAGCAAAGAATTTATTGTGCAGGTGGATGCTTCAAACCATGGGGTGAGGGCTGTGCTTAGCCAGATTTCTTCAGAGGGAGAAGAGCACCCAGTGGTTTATCTCAGTCATAGGCTCCAACCCAGGGAGGAATGCTATGCAGCTGTAGTAAAGGAATGTCTAGCCATAGTGTGGGCACTGCAGAAACGTAAGCCTTATCTGTATGGAAGTAAATTCACTTTAGTTACAGATCACAATCCCCTAACATGGTTACACCATGCCAGCCAGCAAAATGCCAAGTTGCTAAGATGGAGCCTAGGGTTGCAAGCATATGATATGTCAGTTCAGCTATATAGGGTTAGCAATGCCAATTCAGATAGGGTCTCAAGACAGGGAATGGGGAAAGGTATACTCAGATAGACCTAACCCTCTCAAGCAACTTTTCTCAAGGGTCACTTAGAAAACTAGCTTGAGTTCTTCGGGGGGGGGGGGGAGATATGTGAAGGCTGCCAGCCTAGCTAGATAGAATTTTGTAAATAATTCTATGCCATTTCTAAATATTAATGTAATCCACAGGCTGCTTACAAATGTATGAAAACTGTTACATGTTCTGAGCTTCAAAAATGTAACCACAGTGCACACTGCTGGAAGAAAGCTGATAAATAAGGCATTGTATGACTATTTGATCTCAAACTCAGAAACAGGATGTCTGGACTAAGGAAGTCTTTCTATTGTCTTAGGACAAGAGTTAATTGCTAGATTTTACATGTAAAATGTCTTTTGTTGCTGTGGCTTCCTGCAGGTACAGATCACAAAAAGAAATGTAAATTGTAAGTTCTGTGAGCCTGGAAAACTAAATCAGAACTGTTAAGATGTAATCTGAAATGACTCAGCAGTACTCTGTTATCAATTTAAGGACAGGAAGAAAGGAAAGCATTTTGGATTTTGTCTGAACTTGAACACATCAACTCAAGTAGGATCTTAGATCTTAATATTTATCTTAGAGTTAGATACAAATTTAGCCAGATTGGTCTAGCTGTTTTCTATATTTATGTCAGACTATTCTACAGTATTATTTTAAAGCATTTTCCTGTGATCTCTGAACTCTGTAATGTCATTGTGTTGAAGTAATAAGATTTGCCTTGTGGATTTATTATTTAATATTAAATATTTTAAACTTCTCAACTCTGGCTGTTTTGTGTAGAGATAATTTAAGCTCCTAGAGTGCATTGCATGTATTTCATGATGCTGTCCAAGCCACTCCAACAGTTTTAGCCATGGGTCACGCTTACTATTTGGATAATAGTGATATTACACAGTGAAATTGGTCACCCTTTGGGAAGGGCCTTATTAGCAGCTGATATGAGTCGGTTGCAGTGATTACTACCTTATAGCCTGGCAGGAGGGGGCATAGCTGGAGAACCTGTGCCAGCCTTCCACAGGAGTGTCTCTGTGTTTGTATATAAACCAAATCTCAAAGTGTGTGTGTGTGTGTGTGTGTGTGTGTGTGTGTGTGTGTGTGTGTGTGTGTGTGTGTGTGTGTGTGTGTGTGTGTGTGTCAGCTACTCTGGCAGGGACAGGAAGCACTGGTTAGATAGAGAGGGTAGTGGTGGTTTTGGCTTGACTACTCGGCTGGGATATAAACCCTACAGCTGTGCCAGTGTGGAGCCTTATTGGGGATCTGGAAAGAAAGGGAGAAACCAGCCACAGACTGACTGTGATCTCTGAGTGCTCTTAAGGGAAATTGTACTTTTCTGTGTGTGTGTAATTGTTATCATTCTCAGTGTGCATGCCCCTCACTGGTGCTAGTGTTGAGGATTGAGGATCCTTGATTACTGGGCCAGTGCATGGGTGTCACATACATTTTGGACTGCTAAAAGAGGCCTAATATGGTCAAGACTTTCTAGTTGGTTTTAGCAAAAGTAACAAAACTAACTTAGGACTTACTCTACATATTTATGTTTTTTGAACATTTATCAACATTTATAACACACTATTGTTATCATCTACTTGTTCACACTTAAGTTGTTCAGTCAGGACTCTGTAGTGATTGCATTATTTATTTTGGACTGTCTAATTAAAACTGCAATGGTTTTATGGATTTTGAAGATGAGATGAGCATAGCGCTTTAAGGAATGATGTACTGAGGTGAAGCACTTTTTTACTTAGTGTTTATCTTTTATTGATGGAATTTCAGTTGTTAGCAGCATTTAAATTATAGCAATCTGTTATGTCATTTCATTCTGATGAAGGTTTAATCTACTATTTTTGTATTGAAAATAAACTCCTCTGTGGTATTATGCCTTGTTTCCTCCAATCGTGTGTAGCACAGTTTTCAGCCTTGCCATCTGGCTGTTTGGTTTATTACTACATTTTAGAAAGAGCAGACCAAAAATATAAGGTGAAAAGAATAACATGTTTTGCATATAGTATGCATTTTCTGAAAGATACTCAAAAATGCCTGTAGTTATTTAATGACTGCGGTCTCAACTGTTAAGACTTGCAATCATCACAATACCCTGACTCATCAAGTACTCATCAAATTATCAGAAAGAAATGTCGTCCTTTAATAAAACTTCACTTATTACAAACATTTACAATATTAAAAGTATTTAGAGTAAGATATCACTTGTACATTTCTAGTTAACAGACCAATGGACTTTGGGCTGCGTAACCCTGAAGTTTTAGTCATAAGCCAAGAGCCCATGAGACTTACCTAAAAACACAAAGCCTCAATGTCAAAATATGACACTTCCCTGATATGCCTGTATTACATTCCTGCAGTACACAGCACATTGGAATGAAATGGATGGTCTTCTAAAAGTCTTAGTAGATGTGAAACAAGTTCCTTGAGCTGAAATGATGCATCAAAATCACCTCCCCCAAAATTACGATACGTCAGCTGACATTAATAGACAGAAGTCCTGTACAAATCATAATTTTCTCCAGATGACAGTACCCAATCCTAAAATTTAGCACAGTACTCATACCCTAAAGTTTAGCACAGATAAACTATGAACTGTCCATAAGGTTTACCCGGATTGCTTCATCTAATTCCTTTGATCTCCATCTGTAAATTGTTAAATTATGATGAAGTCACTTTAGACAGTATGACTGCATTACTTTTGAAAACATGTACTTATTGCCAAGAAAAAGAAGAAGAAATTCACCTAAATTATTGGCAATGCCAGTTATCAGAACACTACTCAGGAAGAGTAAATGGAGATAGACCAAACCTTCAGTGAGCACCTTCATAGAAAAATATTGAATTTCCACTCCTGTCTGCCTTCAAAACCTATATGAACTTCTAAAACAATTAAAAAATCCTCCTGTGGCTGTACTGTGAGGATACAGCTAGCAAAAGGACAAATCACAAATAAAATATAATATGTATGTGCACCTATTTATATGATTGTCTAGCCCTTGTCTCACCAAAAACTTGATGACTTTCACATTATTCTTTCAGACATTAGGTTTTAAGGTAGTTCTAGAAGAGATGAAACACCAGAGGCCAGCATATGCAGCTAAATCTTCTTTTATTAAAGTCTGGATGTCAAAAAGGCATTTAATGCCACAAAATGTAACAAATCATACCGGTTTCGGCTATGTAGCCTTCATCAGTGAAAAAACATTAGACATCCCTAAATCTCATTACTATTTATAGATACCATCCACCAATAGTATTATGGTATGGTCCAACCCTAAGGCTGGTTTCCCATAACAGTGAATCAACGAGTATCACCACCACCTAAATATTACAGTCAAAAGTACTGACTTTTATATTCTAACCATAGGATAAATAAATAAGATCCCTGTACATGATGTGTTTGATAGTAGACTTATAGATTATACACATAAATATCTATTAAAACAGACTGGTATAGAAGAAACAAAATGTAATTATATGTATGGACCAGTACATTTTGAATATTCAAAGTTGCCATTTTTTAAGGCTAACACCATTACATATATCAAACCAACTAGTCACAAAGGCAGTATCCAGCCTGTATACAGCCCATTTCTTGACCAGAAACATGAATCAAAAGCATGTCCAAATTACAATAATATGTACCATTAACATACTTAGAATATACCTGGTCCAATAAAACTTAAACTAATATTATGTCTGAAAGACATTTTCAAGTTTATGTGTATTATCATGTAAACACATATACTATGTACAAACCATAATATTCTATGTATTAGATAATTTGCAAATTATAAGTGATCATTCAACCCAGGGGGAAATAGGGCACCCAGATGAATAATCCAATATTTTTCTGTATTGTTCAGGATACTATGCCACCCTTGTTGGTTACCCCTATCTCCCATTATTTTATCAATGACTATAAACATAAACTTAGCATTATGATGTTTAAGTGTGTGTCTGTACAGAGCATTGGTTTCCTTCTTGTTTTTTATGTCACTTTTATGTTCACCCATCCTAATTCTGAGTGAACGAGATGTTTGTCTGACATAAAATGCTGAGCATTGATACTTAGCCAAATAGATAATCCAGGTGCTACTGCAGTTACCAAAAATTCTAATATCGTAGACCCTACTTGTGTTGGTACTGGTAAACTGTTTCAATTTACTAACTTGATTACAAGATGCACAATGACCACATGGAAAAGTTCCAACAAGTTCATCCCCAGATAATGTCAACTGTTTATGTGTAGCACCTCCACTTTCTTTGTGTTTGTAGTGTGAAAACATGGCTCGTAAGTTCTTGCCCCGCCTATATGAAAATTGGCATTTTGGGCCCAAGATGTTTCTTAGATAATCATTTGCTAGTAATATATTCCAGTTTGAATCAAGAATGTTTCTAATAACATTATGATTTCTGCCATATGTGGTGACAAACCTTAATGAGGACTCTGAACCTGATGATTGACGTTTCTTATACTCCAATAGTTCACTTCTATCTTGGTTGTCAGACCACATAGTAGCTGATATTATGTCTGATTGATGATAACCTCTATCTAGGAATCTGTTTTGTAGATCCTGTTTCGCTATCCCAAGGTCTGTCTGGGATGAACAAATATGTTTAATTCTCAAAAATTGAGATTTTGGTATGTTGCGGACGGTGTGGCGTGGATGCATACTAGATGCATGTAATAAGGTATTGTACTGTGGATATTTGCTGTATGTTTTGGTACTCAAAGTGTGGTCATTATTCCTATACACCGTAACATCCAGAAAATCAATAGTATTGAGATTGTATGTAATAGTAAATACTATACCCCAAATATTACTATTCAAATATTCCACAAATTCATGCAAATACGTAGAGTCTGCACGCCACACCATCCAACAATCATCGAGGTATCTACTCCAGATATCTATTTCAACCATATATATGTTATGCAGCAGGTTGTATATCATGCACTCTTCAAGGTACGCCATAAATATATCTGCACATAGGTGTTAGCCTTAAAAAAATGGCAACTTTGAATATTCAAAATGTACTGGTCCATACATATAATTACATTTTGTTTCTTCTATACCAGTCTGTTTTAATAGATATTTATGTGTATAATCTATAAGTCTACTATCAAACACATCATGTACAGGGATCTTATTTATTTATCCTATGGTTAGAATATAAAAGTCAGTACTTTTGACTGTAATATTTAGATGGTGGTGATACTCGTTGATTCACTGTTATGGGAAACCAGCCTTAGGGTTGGACCATACCATAATACTATTGGTGGATGGTATCTATAAATAGTAATGAGATTTAGGGATGTCTAATGTTTTTTCACTGATGAAGGCTACATAGCCGAAACCGGTATGATTTGTTACATTTTGCAGCATTAAATGCCTTTTTGACATCCAGACTTTAATAAAAGAAGATTTAGCTGCATATGCTGGCCTCTGGTGTTTCATGAGTTTATGGTTCGGCCGAGCATACCCTACTTGCGAAGCATTTGGTTTGTCTATAGTTCCAGAAGAGAAACATGATCGCTTGTTATAGTTCCATGACATGGAGGTTCAAGTACGTATCTCAGAGGATTCCCATTCTCTGGAACAGGTTTCACATCCATTTGAAGAAGAGCCCTTTCCTAACTCTATTCGAGTGTAACCTGGACCAGTAAATAGAAAACTGAAAATTCATACCTTGTCTGGCACCTACATCTCTAATCCTTAGCTAATATATACTAAAATAACCAATAAGACACATTAGAGAATTGGCTTACTGTACATCAGTACCCTGAATGGACAATGAGCGTTCTCCAGCAAGGTATTAATATACAAGTAATGCCCACTGAAAAACAAGTCTGCCACTTCACTGCAGCATATCAAGCCAATGTGGAGCTCGGGCAGCGAAAACTGAATGTTTATATTCTCAACCTTCTACTAATTAAATGTTTTCACTAGAGTAGTTTACAATCACACTGTCTGAGAAGGTTAACCTTTTGTCTAATTCAGGTGGATGCATACACAGCAGTTCAGAAATAGAAATCTTATCCTTGATCTGACTTGCAGGGATTATTGTGTCATCTAGTTTGCAATAAGGAAATCTGTAAACAGTGTGACCCGATGGAGCATGTTGTATTGATCACATTCTGTCAAATATGACCCAGATCTGTTTGCAAAAAAAAAAAAGGTATCTAGTCAGTAATGCATGATCAGATATGAGAAAATATGAGTACAGGGCATACAGTAGATATTGCCCAAGTATACAGTTCGGCAACCAATTGGAATGCAACAAAGAGACTGAACTGACAAAAAATAGGCTTACAAATGCTAAGTGTGAGAGAGTTGTTTCCAGGAAAATTCCCTTTTCTCCAAGATATGGCGATATCAGAGGTGATATATATATATATATATACGTATATGTATATATATATATATATATATATATGTATATATATATATATATATATATAGAGATGTATCTATCCATATATGTATATATAAATATATATATATATATAGATAGATATATATCTATATATATATATATATATATATATATATATATATATATATATATATATATGGGATCCAGACACATGCTCGACTAGCATACGAATGAATCACAAAACATCGAACACACATACACAAAAGCGCTTAACATCGGCAAGCGCATCCGTGTATGTGTGCCTGTTTCGTAGATCGGACCGCAGTGCGGGTAAGGGAAAATTCCATTTTCCTCACTGTAGTGTGATCTCAGAGTGAGAATAATAAAGTCAGGGTGTGTGGGGGGCACAGCCCCCCATGTGGGAGGTGAAGGGGGGGAAGCCCCCCTGCAGAAACACAGATTTTTATTTGAACTATACATACACGGAAGCGCTTTTCGATGTTAAATGCTTTTGTGTATGTGTGTTCGATGTTTTGTGATTCGGACATATGCTAGTCGAGCATGTGTCCTAGACCCATATATATATATATATATATATATATATATATATATATATATATTCATTCAGCACATCAGGCAACAGCACCCTTCAGCACTTATTGTTCCTGTAGCAAGTACAGGTTTTCCAGCATCAGGTTGCTAGGCCAAGGCCCAATCCTCCGCAGAAGGTGCACCCCACACTTACACCTAGGGCCAATTTAGGGTATCCAGTCCACCTACTACATGTCTTTAGAATGTGGGAGGAAACTGGAGCACCTGGAGGAAACTCACACAAATGCAGGGAGGACATGCAGCCTTCACACAGAAGGACCCCAGCTGAGAATCGAACTGGAGAACCTCTTGCTGTGAGGTGACAATGTTAACCGCTACACCACTGTGCTGTCAGTAGTTATAAGTTTTGGGGATGTGGGGGTTACCCCCCCCCCATATTCGGGTGTGCTGTGCAAAAAAGAATTTTAAAGAAGAGTGATTGTCAAGATTCACTCTTCTCCAGGATTTTTGGTCTTTTTTTTGGCATGTCAGCACTCTGAGAAATGAGTGCCAACATTGCAATGGCCTTTTAATAAATAATTGCCTTTATTAACATCGTAAGAAAACAATTTGTTTACAATATGCATACATATACACCCTAGACATATGAAAAATAAACTTGGCATAAAATAAAATGATGACTGTGCATCATAATTAAAGATAAGCAACTACATCATACAATTGGACATAGAAAAATATACTTTTTAGCAATGAACATCATTATTTCGGATGACATAGAAAAATATTCTTCTTCCTAGCAAGAGCGTCTTGCTTACAGTTGCTCAAAATAGTATCAATTAATTATGTAATCTATTCCACCACAAAAAAATGAACTTGCAAAATCCTAAACTTCTTCGTGTCCTCCTTTTCTTCCAGCAGCTTCACAGATATCATAATTCTTCTTTCGGCTTTTCCCGGTTAGGGGTCGCCACAGCGGAACTCCGGTCCACTAATGATTGGCACGAGATTTTTACAGTGCCAAGGTGCCAGCTCAACGCTCAACCTTCAACGAAGGCATGCCCATTCACGCATGTCTTTCGAACGCCACTCGACCACGGGGAGGACATGCAGACTCCACACAGAAGGCGCTCTAGCCGAGAATCGAATGGTAGAACCTCTTGCTGTGAGGCGACAACGCTACCTCTGCACCACCGCGGCTACAGCCACAGATATCATAATTATATATCCCAATTCTTGAGATTCTCTTTTCAAACTACAAAAAGCACAAATCATATACTTTACAGTAGCTTAACTTTCCATAAAGTAATATTTTGGAAAACAGCCACAGTGAAGATAATATCTTTAAGTATGAATATACAATATACCAAAGCTAGACCTGCCTGCAAAAATAAAAACTCCCACCCTCAGCATGTATACAACAGGTGTGCCTGTTTTATTTTCTCATGATGATATCAATGCTCACTGTGATCATTATAACAGTGTGCCCTCAATAAACTATCATATTTATTTTAATGTAGTCTATAAGGCCCAAATTTAATTCCCTAAACATCATAGCAAACTAAGGGGACATAACCTCCTTAAGGGATTTACATCAATAAGTGATCTGTGAAATATTTGGAAACAAATAAAATCTGGTTAATTCATGCCCTCCATAAACTAGAGATCCTTCAAACTCAGTAGTGAGTTCCCCCTAGTCACTCTTGCAAAATATGAAATCTAGTCACGTATAGAATGAATACTTCAAAACATTTTTTTCAGTTATTTATGCACCCACATATGCAGCCATTGCATACATAATAATAATCTGAGAGTCCCTATCAAACTTTCCAGACAACCAGGAAGAACATACCACCAGTATGTACTTTAAATCATTGGATAGTTACCCAAACTCAGTATGGAATCCCCTCCAGAGTTGTAAGAATAGTATCATCTGGCTGATCTCTCTCTTACACTTATTATAAAACATCTACATAATCAAAGTTATAGAAGTGAAAGAGATAATCTCATAGCAGTTAAATAGTACAAGTAACATCATCAAGCTCTGCTCGGTCATGGCCTATAGAATGAGAATCTCTCTTTAAATTAACTCTCAGCCCTTTACACTGTTCAGTTGCACATCTAGTTGGAAGCCATACTTAATATTTTCAATTCCATTATTCCATGCAAGAAATCAAACTTTAAGCTAAGAATTCAGACACAAAGTAACTCTTTTACTAGCTATACCCAGGTTACCACATCCATATTTCTACTCACCTGCATACGTCCTAACCCCAAGAAACCCAATCAGTTGATGTCTTTTAACACATTAAATTTCTTTTATTTTATTAAAGTTAATTCTCAAAGTCTCTGAGAGTCAGAATCCTATGAAAAGCAACAATCTTGAATCAAAGTTGTTTTCAGTCATATTGCCTAAGTTCTCAATTTTGTACCCCTCTCCAAATTTAAATTTATAATCTGCTGTGATGACCCACCACTAGACCAGTAATCAAGGAGCCTCAATCCTCACCACTGGCACAAGTGGGGGTGTATACTGGGAGGCTAACAGGTACAGTACACACAGTATTTCCAGATGTAGTTATCTGGATCGAGTGTAATTTCCCTTAAGAGCACACAGAGACCACAGTCAGTCAGGAGCTGGTTTCTCCCTCTTTATCCAGATCTCCAATAAGATTCCCACTAGCACAACTATAGATTTGAGATCTCAGCTGAGTGGCCAAGCCAAAACCTCCAGCACCCTCTCTGTTCAACCAGTGCTTCATGTCCCTGCCCAAGTAGCTGACACACACATTTGAGGTTTAATTTACACACACACACACACACACACACACACACACACACATACACACACACACACACACACACACACACACACACACACCTGGGAAAGGCTGGCACAGGTTTACTAGCTATGCCATCTTTTGCCCAGACTATACGGTAATTACAGCTGCCACCAGCCAACTTCCTATTTAAGACCCTTAACAAAGGATGTCCATTCTTACTGTGTAATATCAATATTAATACGAATGGTAGTTTGACCAAAAGCAAGGCTATTAGGAGAGGTCCACACAGAGTCACCAAATAAATATGCAAGTACTCTCAAAATTTAAATATCTCTAGACAGATCAGCCAGAATAAAAGGTTTAAAAAATTTAATAATAAAAGAATGAGAAAGTACTCAGTAAATATTCACAGTGACATCAAAGTTCAAAACCACAAGACATATTTAAAACAACATCGCAGGACAGTCTCAAATAAAGAAAAATATCTAAACTAAGTGTTGCTATAGTCCTGACTGTATCTAAGAGAATTACTATACCCTAGTTAATTTACTTCAGAGCAAGGCAGATGTGGTGAATGGATCTTCTAGTTGCTGTTGTGAGGTCAAAGACAGAATACAGAGTGCTGTGTCTCTCTCTCTCTCTAAGAGACCTCTCAAATTAATATCTCAAATATTACTGCTGGGATAGCTTGCAGAATGACATAATTTCTTGTTCTGACTCTACCCAAGATGAAACCCCCACTGCCGGAAGCTACATAGACCTCAGATCTTTGGCAGATGCTGGAAGTCATAAAACAATTACATCCCTCAAGATTTCAAGCCTAGTAATTATTTCACCTTAAAGACAATACAGAAAACTCCTTAGTACAGAAATTCTGTCTCTTGCTGCCATAAAGTTATTTAATTTCAGCTATTTTTCTTAAAACCTCCTATATTCCAGTTTCCACTATTAAAATGTATACATTTAAACAGTTACAATAGTGCATGTACATTTCTGTTCTTTTCCAGTAGGGGGCACTGTGGATCCATTTTAAACACGAGCATTTTGTAAATCCTTTCCAACACGTCTGTACAAACAAGTTTGATATACACATAACACACAGGTTGAATACAGTTGCAACACAAGCATCTTACACAAATCATTTCAATATTCACCAATGACATATAATTATTTACAATTAAATAATTATTTACAATTTTAATTATTTATTTACAGGCCAACACAGAAGGACTGTGGCTGACCAAGTTCGCAGATGACTGCAAACTGGGTGCCATTATCAACTCTCCAGCCGACACAAGCATCCTCCAAAAGGGCCTCATAGAAACAGACAACTGGTGCCAGAGCCATGGCCTCAAGCTAAACGCCAAAAAGTGTATAGTCATCCCCTTTGGCAAAAACAAAGTGCCCACAAATTACCACATAGGTGGTAATCCATTAAGTACAGAAGAAGTCATTAGGGACCTGGTGACCCAAGTTGATAGCAATCTCTCATTTGACAACCATGTGGCAAAAGTGGTTAGAAAAACATTTTATATAGCCCACCTAATCATGAAGGGATTCACATCTAGATCAGGGGAGGTCATCATACCTCTTTACTCATCCCTCATCAGGCCCATAATTGAGTACAATGCCCCTTTTGGGATGTACCTTACCAGACACCTGCAGCAACTGGAAAGACCCCAAAAGTACCTCACCAAGAGGATCAAAGGGCTCAAACAGATGCCATATGCTGCCCGGTTAAAGAAACTCCAGCTCTACTCAGTGGCATACCACCTGCTCAGAGGCGATCTGTGCCTTACGTATAAAGCCATGTCCAACCCAGAATTAATGGACATGCTGCACCTCAGAAAATCCAAATCCCATCGAGCTATGGCTCGAGAGAATTGAACCTCAGCACTGAAATAAATAGGACATGCTGGAGGGACAGATTCATAACCCAGAGGCTCCCTTCACTCTGGAATAAAATCCCAGTCCAGGTTAGGCAGAGTCCCACATTGACTCTCTTCAAGAGGAATCTTGATGAGTGGATGGGAGATCGTAGGTTTACCCCGGCTATCACTTCTGTGTCACTGTTAGACAGAGGCACAGTATACTAACCTCAAAAAATGCATAGCAAAATTAATTTAAAATGGGTGGCGAAAGCCAAACACACTCTGGCTAGGCTTATAAATGTCCTAGGGCAGATATCCTAGTATGAACCTATGAACCTATGAACCTATGAACAAAATTCCAGATAGCTGTCCTGGCAGTATCTCCTTTCATGACACTTCTTCCCCCCTTGAAGATTCAAGCTAGTTTTTCAAGTGACCCTTGAGAAACGTTGCTTGAGAGGGATGAGCCTATCTGGGAATACATTACCTCATTCCCTATCTTGAGATTCCAGCTGCCTTGGCATTGCTGACCCCACTACAGTGCTGTACTGTCCTATCATATGCCTGCAACCCTAGGTTCCACCATAGTAACTTGGGATTTTGATGTCTGGCTGCTGTAGACATAATTCCTCCTCAGACTCCTCCTGCCTCCTGCTGCAAATACTTAGCACCAGGGCCTCCTTATCATGGTAAGGTTTCATCATGTTAACATAGTATGGTTTGTGACACTGCCTTTTGCCTAGCAGTTATACCATGTAGTTAACATCACTGGCTTTCCTTACCACTTTGAATGGTCTCTCCCAAGCTGCCTGCAGCTTATTTTGTCTGACAGGAATGACAACCATAAGCTGCTGCCCTACAGCATACTCTCTAGCTTGAGCATGCCTGTCATACCAGAGCTTTTTGTGCTGTTGAGTTTCTGCCAGGTTCTCCTGGGCCAAGCCCATGAGTTTCCTGAGCTTTGTCCTGAGATTTAGGACATATACCACAAGAGACTCCTTGTGGGATTCACAATCACCCTCCCACCCTTCAAAAATAAAATCTAGAGGTCCCCTCACCCTATGCCCATACAGCAACTCTCTGTAAGCAAACAACAGATGGGGTAAATATTTGTCCCATTCCCTCTTAAACTGGTCTGCAAATGCCTGTAGCATGGTCTTTAGTGCAGAGTTTAACCTCTCCACAGACTATTAGTCTGGGGGTGGTAGGGCATGTTTTTTAGATGCTTCACCCCACATTGCTTCCACAGACAAGCCAGAAGGTCTGACATGAAATTGGAACCTCTGTCAGTCAGTATTTCTTTTGGGAAACTTACCTTGCTGAAAATCTCTAACAAAGCATTTGTCACCTTTTCTATTTTTTTATTTTTATTTATTTTATTTAACATTTGTTAACTTGGAAAGTCTGACTTGGATCAAAGCCAATTTCCAGTGGAGGCCCAAGGAGAAAAACTCCAGATGCATGTCTTTATAATGTGGGAGGAAGCAGGAGCACCCAGAGGAAACCCACACAAATGTAGGGAGAACATGCAGACTCCACAAAGAAGGCACACCAGCTGAGAATCAAACCAGAGAACCACTTGCTGTGAGGCAACAATGCTACTGCTGTACCACTGCCTTAATGCACCCTCTCTGTCCAACCAGTGCTTCGTGTACCTGTCCAAACAGCTGACACACACTCATTGAGGTTTAGTTTACACACACACACACACACACACACACACACACACACACACACACACACACACACACACACCCCTGGGAAAGGCTGGCACAGGTTTACTAGCTATGCCCTCTTTTGCCTAGACTATATGGTAGTTATCACTGCCACCAGCCAACTCCTTATCAGTTACTTTAAGGCCCTTAACAAAGGATGTCCAATCTTACTGTGTAATATTAATATTAATACAAATGGTAGTTTGATCAAGAGCAAGGTTATTAGGAGAGGACCACACAGTGTCACCAAATAAATATGCAAGTACTCTCATAACTTAAATATCTCTAGACAGATCAGTCACAATAAAAGCTTTAAATATATTTAATAATAAATATTCAGTATATATTCGCAGTGACATCAGTGTTCAAATCCACCGGAAGTATTACTTGTGGGATAGCTTTCCGAATTACATCATTCTTGTCATCTGACTCTGTCCCAGGTGAAACCCCCACTGCTGGAAACTAGCAGTATTTAGCATCTACCTGTGAAAATACATAGACCTCAGATCTTTGACAGATGTTTCTCCCTCGTGACCAAATCACACCAACCGTGGGTAAATCCAGCATTACCCACACCCAGGCGTGAGTTATTGCTATATTACTAGTAAAGCTTTTTAGATTGTAAAATCATTATCTGTAGCAAAAACAAATGCAAAAACTACAATTAATGAAGAATGATTTAAAATCTTGGTCACTATCTTTCACTTTACAAAACAAGCAAAAGTGATTATCAATAGTTTTGCTCACCCTTCTCACAGAACATGTTGGAATTGCATGGGAAAATAAATATTTCCTTTACAATTTCTGACTAGTCTACTTGTTTGAATCATCGGCCTGAATGGAACCTAAGCACTGCTGAGATCACATGGAAGTCAGCAATGCAGGCATGATACTGAATGCTGAAATTTCAGAAGAGCAGAAACAAAAGTGCATAATACAAGTTATGTTGTGCAGTCCTTTTGTGATCATATATAATTTCATTACATTTCTGCACTGCAGGTTATGTGGATAACTTTTATGTTGTTGCAGTAACAGCAAATGTCTATTTCTCAAAATGCAGTGTTAGCAATACAATTATACTAGTATCACTGTGAGAGAGCAGCAGGAAGAAGCTCATAAATCCCCTTAACTGGGTGTCAGAACATAACTGTACCTTCATACTCTGTTAGCAAGTTATACGCAATACTTACAACATATATTCAATTTTACACTTTGCAGTAATATTCATTGCTGTATAAAACTCATGACATTTGTTTTCTAATGTACTACAGCAATTAATTCCCTTTAAATGAAAAGTAACTTAATGCTTGTAATGGACCATTAACAGCTCTTATAACAAACTATTCATCAGTTTAACCACAGAAGCCCACTTTAATTCCTACCAGGTTAAAATGGAAGCAGGAAGAATCATTTACATGCAGCCCTTTTTATCAGTATACATATATATATTAAGGTTAATTGCATTAAGAAAGAATCTATTTGCATCTCTTAAGCTATAAAATAAATGCTAAAACTTATTCAAAATGGAACAAGGCATGTTACAGAACAATAAAAACAGCAATATTAAACAGTAAGCTGTGGATTTAGAAACACCATCCATAAGATGAACATTAAGTATGTGCATATTTATCAATGATGGGGGGTTTGAAAAAGAGTTGATTTACTACATACCATTTTCTGTGCATTTTCATCTGTGATATTTGTGTTGTACTCCCATGATGCCAGTGAGCTTTGATACAAGAGTTTTTGGGCTTCTACATCATACTCCGCAAGGAAGGCTTCTGCTTTTTCCTCAGTTGTCTGGGAATTGACAGAAATAAAAGACAAAGACAAAAGGAGCCACGGGGCAAGGAAGGTCATTTTGTCTGAGCTGAAAGGCACTCAACTCAAGATCTGCACTCTGAGAGGGCCTATTAATAAGCTCCTGTATCTTTGTTCTTTGAACACAGCTATCACATGTAACATAAAACTCCCTGACTGGTGATAAATAGAATGATACTTTGTTCTATAACATTTTGCAATTATCAATTGTCCATTGATTTATTTCTGTTATATCTCAGCATTTGATGACTTTTTTTGTCTAATAAGTTAAAAAACAACAAACGTATGTCTGCAATGCAGTTACTAACAAAAGAAAGAAACTGTAAACAACTTTTTATCTTTACATTACAAAGATCATCCATCTTTTTACAAGGAGTCACTATCAGTAAGGTTGTAAAACAGATGTTAATATTCATTGTCAAGAGAAGCATACAGCTGCAACTGCTCCAGTGTCATGAAATAAGGTGAGGAAGCTCAACCACAAACAGGCTGACTTCTCAGTGCCGCATGCACCCTGAGAAGGAACTCGGAATCTGCAACTATTTTCCATTTATACGGACAAGTTACTAGCAATAATCGAGAAATTATATAAAGATTCAAAAGGTGCATCATACTTGAGACCTGACACTTCCAAGGATGTTAGTATGTTAATTACGAAAGCTAATTAATTACTACAGACTGATGACTTAATGAAATACAGCTACAAAAGTAAAAATGACCAAAATTAGGCTGTCAATATATGTATAGATATAAATTATGTATTCAAATAAATGTGTGTATGTATATATATATATATATATATATATATATATATATATATATATATATATATATATATTAAATAACGTATCTCCCAAACCGAAGACCAACAACTTTATATATAACAACAAAACCCAGATGGATGAGTGCAATAGTCCAAACTTCCACAAAACCGCAAATCAGTCCAATTCAAAATGTTTAATGGTGAAAAATAAAAACGTTAGCGCTATCGCGGTTTCCCCGCTTCATCAGACGTTACAACTTAATAGCACATCAAATCAAACATATATAGTGATAAAAATTTTTAAAAAACGTCACATCCCATCAAGTTATTTATATGTATTACATAATTTCCTATATGTTTAGGCATAACAATGCTCCCGATACCAGCATAAATATAAATTATATAATCATTATGCAACTTTAAAACTTGATCATCTCTAACTGATGGAAAAATTATTTCATAAAAGCGGATGTCAACGATAATATAATTATTAAACACATTAAAATACATTAAAATGCATATGAGCAAATAATTCGCAATTCACATCCCTACAATGTAAGGAAACCAAAATCCCTATGTCAATAATAACATGTGATTACTGCTATACATCATAAATATAAGCTAAAGGAGATATGACATCTCTGTTATGAACACATCTATTCCTACACTACATGGCATCAAAGACATAATGTAATCCTATATGAGGATACAAAGATATAATGATAATAACAACAATATATGCTATTAATTCAAAGATGTAGAAAATCAATTTCATGTTACATAAAGTGACAATGCAGCTATCTAACTGATCTTGCCTTCAAAGCTGGCTTAAGTGGCACAAAATCATTAAGCCCCCTGCCACGATGAGCCGCTAACCTAAGAATCCATTCTGCCTCAGATAACTCCGTGAGATTCACCCTGTCACCACCTCTCAAACTGTGATGTTGCACATGTAATACTTGAAATAGAAAACTATGCTCATTGTTGTTGAGCATGTGCTTAGCTAGTGCACTGCATGGATCAGATCTAGTGTAGCAATAATAATGGTCCCTGATCCGTTCACGCAGGGACCTATTAGTTTTGCCCACATAGAAGGCAAAACAAATTTTACAATAAGCCACATATACTAAATCCCGTGTGTTACAATCTGCACTGCACCTTAGCTCCCATAATCTACCGTCATTGGGGTTCCTGAAGAATCTCGACGTGTCTATTCTATCACATTGTAAACACGAACCACATTTTTTAGTGCCATATTCGGCTTTGGATGTCTTTATCCTGTTATCTATGCATAAATTAGGAAAACATAACTGCTGTTTCAAGTTTTTCAAATTACTATAGACATATCTGGGACAATTCCCAACAATTTTGTGTGTATTTATGTCTGCTACCAAAATATTCCAGTTGTTGAATAAAACTTCTTGGACTGGTCGTAAATTATCAGCAAAAGGAAGAACGATAGGTATCTGTTCCCTAGAGGTAGTTTCATCTTTATTTCTATTCTCCATCCTTGCAGCAGAATAGTATGGTTTGCCTCTATTGATCCTAAGCTTAACTGCCTCATTGCATGCTGTATTTAATGCATCTAACTCATACCCTCTACTGAGGAAATTCTCTTTCAATATTCCAAGCTCATGGTGAAACTTGTTATCATCAGAGCATAAACGTGATAGCCTCAAGGCTTGTCCCTTGACTATGTTTGTAAATGTTCTTGAATGATGCATGCTGTCCATGGACAAGTAAGACGCTTTATAGCAATCCTTCCTATAGATGGTAGTATTAAATTTACCCATTTCCTTATATATGGTCACATCTAAGAAATCAATGGTACTGTTGGAATAATTCATTGTAAATTTCAAAAATCCATCAAGCCCATTGATGTAAGACAGAAAGGATTCCAATTCTATAACAGAGCCATGCCATAGGAGAAAGAGGTCATCGACAAATCGTCTGTAAAAGACAACATGGGGACATGTCAATATGACCTCCTTCTCCCATACAGCCAAAACAAGGTTGGCGTATGAATTAGCGCAGCTCGTGCCCATAGCAACACCTACAGATTGTCTAAATACTTTGTCAAGGAAAATAAAATATTGCACTCATCCATCTGGGTTTTGTTGTTATATATAAAGTTGTTGGTCTTTGGTTTGGGAGATACGTTATTTAATATCTTGCTTCTGAGATGGATGTGATGCCTGAGTTGACATCGTCGGAATTGAGAACTGAAAGAACGGATATGGGCACTATCGGCTCTTTGTGCAACGTTTTGAAAGATATTGTGAATCCGTTGCTCAACATGGATGGAGTGGAACAGAATGATTTCAGTTTTGAACCTATTGATGTGGACAGTGAAATATGTATCAAACAGACGAAAAGGGACTTGGAGAATAATCTGTTTAGATACAAGCGTTTGCAATGCCAACGACATCACATGGAGGCAAGTCTGCATTTAAAGGTCATTCCTAGGGGTCTAAGGATACTAAATATGCCAACGTACGGCAATATGTATCCTGACCTACTAGCGCACTGGCAAAAGATCAATCTACAAGCCAGCATGTCGTATATGCAGCTTTTGGTTGATTACTTTAAACCAAAGGAACAAGAACTTTTGGATAACCTAATGGAACAACAAAACAAATTAATGGAATTGATGGGTGAAAGCATGACTGATTTGTTTTTGCAGGAAGTCATTGACAGAGTAACACGTTATGGCAATAATTTACTTTTACAAAAAAGAAAGAAGCTAAACAGGGATAAACGTGATTTTGAATCTAATCACGTGTTTGTATGGCCGAGGATAGCAACTACACTCAATAATACGAAGACTCAGAGTCGTGGAGACATAACACAGTGCCCTGTGGTCAATGAGAATGTAGCAGCTGCAAATATTGCTTTGATTAATAGCATGGAAGTGAACGTCAATGAAGGGAAATCGATTGCCATTGAAGAACATGAGGGGGACAATGCCTGTGCTATGAGCAGGACTGATGGAGCTAATGTGGCATTATTGAGTCCTAAATCTGTTACTTCTTTATATTTTACACCCACTGAGGAGCAAGCTGCTGTAGTCCAACCAGTGCAAGCAGGTATACCGAAAGTGGGCACAGTTGTCAGATGGAAAATTCAGCTTGAGAAACTTAAATTAGGTGACCAAGAGGATTTTCCAATAGTTCCGTTACCCATACGAATGGGAAGGAAAAGGTCCATAAATCAGGACACGGAGATGGGGGCCAAACGTATGGACAACAGGTCGGACAGGCAGAACCCGATACACAAACAGAAAATATATCCAGGTCGTTGATTTGGAACATCTCGTGTTATGAGTTGAATGAAGAAGAAACATCGCTTTTGGAAAGAGGCCTATCGTATATACCGAACAAGAAAGCAGGTATCAATGACTATTTACTAGCGATTAGACTTTTTGCTAGGAACGTTAATTTAAAGTTAATGTTTAATGAAGTTGATAGAGCTGTTGAGCTACCATTTAGATGGAAGAGCAACATCAATCCAAGACTTTTGCCCAATTTGGAACTGTTTGTGAAGGCCGTTGAGAATGATCTATATCGAGGCCTGAGTTCTGATTCCCATGACTCTTTCTATAATATTAAACAATCGCAACATGATGCACTTGCATCTTTGAAGAACAACAGTGACATTATCATACGGCCCGCTGATAAAGGCGGGCTAATTGTTGTGTTGAATAGGGAATTCTATATTCATTCCCTATTTTCTATGCTTAATACTGATTCTTATGAATCCAGCACCTTAGATGCAATAGAACTTTGTTGCCTTAATATATATAAGACTCTGTGTGATTGCCTATCCTTGGGAATTTTGACTAGAGACATCTTTGATTATTTTCAGGTAGAATACCCTATTATACCCCGGATTAATGGACTGCCTAAAATACATAAGCATGCGAGCACCCCCCCCCCTTTAGACCCATAGTGGCAGGGGAAGGATGGGTGACTCAACCCATATCTATTTATTTAGATCAGAAACTGAAGCTGATATTGAAACATTATGACTATATTCTGAGGGACACTGGACATTTTTTAGTAGATCTGTATGCATTTGTTGAAGGTTTAGTGAACGTTGATGATCTATGTCTGGTGACTATGGACGTCACATCACTTTTCACATGCATACCAAATGATATTGGCATTGATTGGGTTAGAAAACTGATGTATGAGTTTTTTACTGATGTTGAGGCAGATTTATTGGCCCTTCTTTTAGAAATAGTCCTTGAAAATGATTATTTTATTTTCCTTGACAAACTATTTAGACAATCTGTAGGTGTTGCTATGGGCACGAGCTGCGCTAATTCATACGCCAACCTTGTTTTGGCTGTATGGGAGAAGGAGGTCATATTGACATGTCCTCATGTTGTCTTTTACAGACGATTTGTCGATGACCTCTTTCTCTTATGGCGTGGCTCTGTTATAGAATTGGAATCCTTTCTGTCTTACATCAATGGGCTTGATGGATTTTTGAAATTTACAATGAATTATTCCAACAGTACCATTGATTTCTTAGATGTGACCATATATAAGGAAATGGGTAAATTTAAAACTACCATATATAGGAAGGATTGCTATAAAGTGTCTTTCTTGTCCATGGACAGCATGCATCATTCAAGAACATTTACAAACATAGTCAAGGGACAAGCCTTGAGGCTATCACGTTTATGCTCTGATGATAACAAGTTTCACCATGAGCTTGGAATATTGAAAGAGAATTTCCTCAGTAGAGGGTATGAGTTAGATACATTAAATACAGCATGCAATGAGGCAGTTAAGCTTAGGATCAATAGAGGCAAACCATACTATTCTGCTGCAAGGATGGAGAATAGAAATAAAGATGAAACTACCTCTAGGGAACAGATACCTATCGTTCTTCCTTTTGCTGATAATTTACGACCAGTCCAAGAAGTTTTATTCAACAACTGGAATATTTTGGTAGCAGACATAAATACACACAAAATTGTTGGGAATTGTCCCAGATATGTCTATAGTAATTTGAAAAACTTGAAACAGCAGTTATGTTTTCCTAATTTATGCATAGATAACAGGATAAAGACATCCAAAGCCGAATATGGCACTAAAAAATGTGGTTCGTGTTTACAATGTGATAGAATAGACACGTCGAGATACTTCAGGAACACCAATGACGGTAGATTATGGGAGCTGAGGTGCAGTGCAGATTGTAACACACGGGATTTAGTATATGTGGCTTATTGTAAAATTTGTTTTGCCTTCTATGTGGGCAAAACTAATAGGTCCCTGCGTGAACGGATCAGGGACCATTATTATTGCTACACTAGATCTGATCCATGCAGTGCACTAGCTAAGCACATGCTCAACAACAATGAGCATAGTTTTCTATTTCAAGTATTACATGTGCAACATCACAGTTTGAGAGGTGGTGACAGGGTGAATCTCACGGAGTTATCTGAGGCAGAATGGATTCTTAGGTTAGCAGCTCATCGTG